>NW_007052220.1:193424-243889 GCF_000164805.1 Carlito syrichta | reverse complement strand
ACCTGCTGGGCTCCGGCGATCCTTCCGCCTCAGCCTTCCTAGTAGCTGGAACTACAGGCGCGCACTACCACACCCGGCTAATTTTTTTATTTATTGTAGAGATGAGGTCTTGCCAAGTTGCCCAGGCGGGTCTCGAACACGCGGGCTCAGGCAATTCACTCAGCTCAGCCTCCCAAAGCGCGGGATTACAGGCTGAGCCACCGAGCCCAGCCCTGTAAATACATTTTAGCTCCTGATAATATTATAGCTATTATAGATAATAATAAGGTGTACTGGATAGGAGACAAAATTATATTCTCCTCTTGACTCTGGGACTCTATGCCAACACTTAACCTCTCTAAGCTTCAAATGAAATCTGGGCTTATGGGCAAGTAGCTGTGTGTGCCATCCTTGCAGGGCTCAAAGAAAGAAGGAGCTGATGGGGTTTAGAAGAAGGCCAAGGGCCATTAAAATGGAGAAGTACATCATTTTGCCTACAGTTGGTATGTGAGGGGGATAAGGCTATGGAAGACAGGATCTGGAAGCTTTTGGCATGGAAGACATGCCCTTGCTGCCTCTAGACCTGTCACAGATGGTCCTGTGTCAGAGAGCATCACACTAGAGGAGTGGTTTTAATTCTGTTCACCTGTAGAACCTGGTTGAGAGGCTGCCTGCTGGACACTGGTTATTTTTGTTCCGGTAGGCCCAGGCCCGGTTTGATAAGGCAGACACCAGATGAGCCTTTTGGACAGGTTCTGAAAGAGCTGCTCATTGGGAATATGCCATGGTGTATAGCAGCACCAATACTGCAAAATTTTTCTTTAACGTCCAGTATACCTCATGTTCAAAATAGTAATTGAAATGTATGCTGTTTATTATACTCACATATGTTTGTAATCAAGGTACAACTCTAGTGGATGAGAAGCAAAAAGCTATAATTTGCTGCTTAGTATCATAGCTGTCGTACATTTATTTAAATAGCTTTATTTATCTTCTTCTCTATAAAGAACCTTCCATATTGCAAATTTATTGAATGGTTAATGGCCTAAAAGTATGGGGTTCATTACAGAGCAATGTATTTATTGCAGTGTTAATTAAATAAAAGCATTGTAATCTTTCCAAATTGTACAATTATGTTCATTTAAACATTTTAAACAGAAAAATCTTTTATATACTAATTGAGTTGCATAATTAAAAGCATGTGTAATGGAAATTTAAATCAAAACAAATACTGAAATAATTTGAACAATTTTTTTAACAATATAAAATGCCTACCTCCATCTGTATTAGAGATACTCTAACAACCAGCTTGCTTTTAGAACCCGTGACCTCCGTGCAGGGTATATGGTTTCAGGGCCCATTGGCCACCCTCACATACCAGCTGGCCAACCCTTAGACATCAAAGCCCTGCTTGGCTACCAGCCGCAGCCCCTGACACTCTGGCTGCTGGCCTGGATCCTGACAGGCTGGCTTGAGGCCTGTAGGCCAAGCTGACAGCCTTTTCGGCAGAGTCTGATGAATAGTTTCTGGCAGCAGAGAGCTACGTTCTGACTGCCTGTGAAAGCAGCACCCAATCTAAAAAAATGCACACTGTCTCTCCCAGCTCTCTTAGGGTGGGAGCCTCTGACATGCCTGGTGCCACTAATTTTTTTTTTTACATCCAAGAGGGGTCTTTATTTGCTTTTGGGATTCCCACCTACTCCCCATCTCTATAAGGCAGGGAGAGGTTGGTTACAAAAATGATGCCATCGTCAGCATGAAAGGGATTAGCTTTGTTGGTACACTCTAGTAAATATTTTTTGCTGCCTGTGTTTTGTGGCTCTATCCCATGCTTCAGTTATTTAGGGCTAAATCTAAATGTAACACTGAGATGGTAGGAGAAGATATGAAGGCAGAAAAACAGGAACTTTTTCAGCTAGTTGCTCATTTCCTGGTCCCACAGAAGGATTTGTGCCTGCTCCTTGGTTTACCCGTCAAATTAGCATTCTCTTGTTTGAAATGGTCTTTATTTTAGCTACACTCCATTAGTGCTATGTCTTGGATGCATGGCAAAATGTAGGAGGGTTGCCTTCCACTTTCTGACACTCAGGTTTTGCTGGGATTATCAAGAGGCTTAAGGAGAAATCACTGTACTAAAACCTTCAATTATTAAAAGGTAGCAACAGTAAGTTGCTTTGGAAGCAAATTCCTGCTTGCCTTATCCTTAGGATGAAGTTTTAGAAACAAGAATATCTAATAATAATCCTCATGCTATTAATAAAAAGGGCTTATGGCAGCATAAATGAAATATATATATCTGATTAGGCACATAATTCAGGCATATTTTTCCTCTGTTCCATTCATGAAACTTTCCAGGAGTGTCACTCAAATCAAAGGGATTTAACTGAATCCCAGAAGAATGGAGAAAATGTCATAAGTTCAATTTATTGTGCCCAAGATTTTAGTGCTGAGGTTGATCAAAGACAAGTGAATACTCAACAGCAAGGAAGGTATATCCTTGTGTCAGTCTAAACTTGGACAAGAGAGTCTCAGAGTTGGCTTCTGTACCTTAGCAGAGTCCAGTCACTGGCTTTGACTTTATTCATAGACAGGAAAAATGCGAGCCTTCAAAGAAGAGCCAAGTTAGCATGCCCCCTCATCCTTCCTTTCCAAGTAAGGTTCATCTTTGTTCTAACCTCCAGTGAGATTTTGGGGATGTGTTCCATTGTTTGGTAGGGGAATTGACATTAATTGGCAGGGGAAATGATACTTTAATAAATGGTTCCACCCTATAACTACCTTCTGCATACATCTTACAGACTAACTGTTCATGTTTCAAACTCACTTCACATTTGACTTCTTTTCATATATTTAATCATTGACAGGCACCATTTTGCAAAATGTGATAGCGAACCAGTTCTAGGTTAAGGATGGTTTAGAGAGAAGGTCATAAGATAGTTACTTTGAGTCTGCCCCATCTTTTATCCCCAGCAGTACCCCAATTTCAGCTATGAAATTATGTTTGGAATTGAAGAGAAAACTTTCAGGAGCTTAAGGAATTTTTGAGGAGTAAAACCACTAAAAATAATATTAGGTTGATGCATAAGTTTGTAGTATTTGTTTTTGGCATGGCAACACTGCAAATGTTGTGAGTTTGTTTATCATTTGTCATTCGGAGTGACAGTGTTGTGTTTGTGAACACATGTTGCATTTTGCAGATTTGAAAAAAATTAGTGCCATTTGTAGGCTAAAGAAGATGGAGTGTCAAGTGGAAAAAAATGAATCTGATGTATTCCTCTGTTTTTAACAGAGAAATAGTGGCAGCAGAGGTGGCACAAAACATTTGTGCCAAGAGTGGGGAGAATGCCATCAGGGAAAGCAGGGCAAGAATATGGTTTTGTGATTACAAAGACGGTCACTTTGATTTGAATGATTCTCCATGTTCAGGAAGACCATTGGACTTTGATGAAGACCATTTAAAACAGCAAAAAATTTGTATACCTAACCCTGAATAGTAACCCACATCTTTAAACTAAAAAATTAAAAGAGGAGCCGGGCTCAGTGGCTCAGCCTGTAACCCCACGCTTTGGGAGGCTGAGGTGAGTGGATTGCCTGAGCCTGCAGGTTTGAGACCCACTTGGGCAACTTGGTGAGACCTCATATCTACAATAAATAAAAAATTAGCCGGGCGTGGTAGCGTGTGCCTATAGTTCCAGCTACTTGGAAGGCTCAGGTAGAAGGATTGCAGGAGCCCAGCAGGTTGAGACTGCGGTGGCCAGGAGCAGCCACTGCACTCCAGTCTGGGAGATGGAGTGAGACTCCAACTCAAAAAAATTTAAAAAATTAAAAAAAATTAAAAAAAAACACCAAAAAGCGCTACAAGCACATGTATCAACCCACTAATAACAACAATGACTTGCTTAAGATCAAATAGCTAGTTAATAATAGATTTGCACTTAGGTAGTATAGTTCCAGAGATTACACTCTTAATGATTATTTTACATGAGTTCTATATTATGCTAGTTATTTGAACACTAACCCTATTTGTAATTTTTTGTTGTTGTTGCTGCTGCTGATAGGAACAGCTCCGCGTGGACCTACTGTGCATCTGACACACATCGCATGGTGGTCTCAAAACAACCCAGGAGGGTGGGTCTTTGTGTCTTCATTGAATGGGTAGGCACACTGAGACTTGGGGAGCAATTGAGTTTATTCCCAGTCCATATAACCAATAAGTGGTAGATTAAAGCCTGGACCTGAGATTCATCTTTGGTCATTTTTCTTCCTACCTTCTCTCTTCACTTATAAAGGGAAGAATTAGCTGATTTAGTGAAAATGAAACTCCTATTGGGAAAGTACATTAATCACTTTATATAAGAGGAGGTTGGTTTTTCATTCAAATAGAATAGGTGCCTGGGTCATTTGTTTTCAGGATAACCAGAACCAGGACACCCTTCCACTGACGTGAATAACTGGGACATGACCACATACTTCCGAGGAGGAGTACATAATCTGGTTCTTGATAATAGCAATCATGTTCAGTGTGTGCTCCAGAGCAGAGTTAGAAACACTGCCTTCAGAGAACACAAATATTCATTCAGTCATTCACTCATTCTCACTTACTAAGCATCAGGTACTTCTCAAGTGATGCTAATACCATGGTGAACAGGTAGGGGGAAAAAGGACAGCTGACCTTTTGGAGCTCACGTTCCAATGGGAAAGACAGACTCAATCAACTAATCTGGATAAAAGCCATTAAGAAAACTAAAGCAAAAGGAACAATAGTCTACTGGCCTCTCGAGTAGTTTGTTTTCTTTCCTTTACTCACAGCATGCCCATCTAGAAAATAGAAACAGTAATTCCTACTTAGTTTCCATGTTATATGTTTTTCCATGTTATATGTCTTTGCATTGAAATGTGCTCAATGCTGGGGACAAGAACATGAATAAAACAGACAAGATTTCTGCATTCCAGGACTTACAGACTTGAATAGAAATAAGAGTATAGGAAAATGATTACAGAATATGTTAAATTTATGGATAGGGATCAGCAAACTTTTTTGGTAAAGGGAAAGATAGTAAATATGTTTGGCTTTGCAGGTCACATGATCTCTGTTACAACTACTCTACTCTGCCATTGTAGGGTGAAAGCAGCCACAGATTGTGTAAATGAAGGGGCCACAGCTGTGTTCCAACAAAGCTTTATTTACAAAAGCAGATGACTCACCTGATTTGATGCTCAGGCCATAATATGCCAACCCTGCTCTAGAAGTGAAAAGATGGGAACTTCTCGAGAGATCCTCTAGGGAAGTGTTCTCTGTGAAGGTTGACATTTAAGTGTAGGGCTAAGACAAGAGAAATTGGTCATGGGAAAGAGCATTCCAGCAGAGGAATGGCAGAGACAAAGACTCTGAGGTGGGAAAAAGAAGAAGGCCTAGGAAATGGCCGAAGACCAAGTGACTGGTGTATTAGAGGAGTGAGAGAAAGAGAGGTGTGAAGTGAGTTGAAGAAGTAAGCAATGGGTCAAGTACATGGTGTTTTACGTCAAAGACAGAGGTCTCTCATCTGTCTAGTTAGATTGCATGATGGGTATGAGTGACTTCTTCTAGAGCAGAGGTCCCATTAGACTCAAAGAATTTAATTTGTCCATCTATGGTTGGAGGGGGCATCTCCCTTTTTTTTTTTTGAGTGTGATGATAGGGAAGAATATGGCACAGGTTCAACTAAATGAGTCTGATTTTGCTCATAAGCCTTCACAAAGCCCCAGTCAGTGTTTTGGCCCAGATTCCTTTCAATGCCAACTTGTTATTTAGAGCTGATAATTGTGCACGGCTATTATTACTGAGGATGGAGAAATCTCAGGAGTTCACAAGTTCACCTCAGATAAGCAGTTTAATGTTTGGTTGCTTAAATTTCTCTCCTGAGTCAACGTGATACTCCTACCTTCCCATCTCCTCTAGAGACCAAGTGCTGGGTTGCAGATTCCTTGGTCTCAGGATCATGGTTTCCATGGCATTGTTTACCTTGAGTGTTTCTTTAAGACCCTACAAGGCTGGTTCATTTGGTACTCCTGCTCCCAGATTGTTCTTCATCAGGGAGCTTCATGCTGTAGGGGTAGTATTTATGATCACTAGAAGGGAAGTTGCCAGAGCAACACAGGATTTAGGACCCTCTGAGAGCTTTATTTCCTAGGCACTACCAGTATCTTGCTGCCTTCCCTGCCCTTTTTGGGATTTCAGGGGATAGTGAAGATATATTCAGCAAATATTTCCGACCTCACATGTCCCATGTTCATGACATCTGTCTTCTGTTGCCTGGGTATATTTTTTCTGGATTGGATAAAATTTTGAACAAAGATTCCTGCTTTTATTTCCGGAAATTTTGTGCGTCACTGTAAATCATATGTAATTATGTGCATAAGAACCAAAAAAAGAAATATTTGGGTTGGAACTCTGAAGCTTTGATTTGGCTACTTTAACCAGTTAGATCCAATTGAATGGAGTCATTTTCAATATCCCCCAAATGATAGTTAAGTAATAGTAAGGGAGCTTTCCCAAGGGGATTGAGTGAGTGAGTATGGCCCATTAAGGAAACAGACTAATTATTTTTAATGAATGGATTGGTCCATGACTACATAATGCAAAAACCTTCTCATCTTTGATAAAACAACAGAAGTAGCTGTTGAATGCATGTGTAGAAATGTTTTCATTTGAGTCAGCTTTTAAACTACTTTCAAGAAGATACTCCACAAAACAGGCGGGTGACATTGAGAGGCAGCTGGATTCAGACTGGTAGGAGGGTGTGTTTACTCAGAAGACACAACCTCTTACCTACAGAAGTTGGCTATTCACCACTGACACGACTAGTTACTAGCCTAATTCTCTTGGCTGCAGTGGTTGAACCCATCTCAGTGCATGTGAAACCAAGAGTGTGTAAAGAACATTTCTTCTGACGTTCCTCTTAGTTAGAAGTATTGGCTGCTATCAACATAAACTCATTTTGGCTAATTGAAGTGTTGAAGAATTTATTAGGAGGTGTTGGGGATCCTACAAAAGGAGGAATGGGAAACTGAAAAAGTGGGCAGACACCAAGGGCTTGTGTGAGGCCCAGGAAGACAGGAGTAGGAAGGAAGACAAAGCCCAGAGCTAGGCCAGCCAGATCAAATGGTGTTGACATTGTGCCAGGGCCTGATCTCTTGCCCTTAAGCTCTGAGATCAAGTTCAAGGTCCCAGGAGAGAGCCCTGTCCTGTCCATGCTGGGTCCATCAAAGGTGGGTGTGGCTTTGGCCCTTTGACTTGTACAGAGGAAGGTGATGCAGGAATTACACTCCTCCAAGGTGACCCACAATGGTGTCTGGGAAAAGGTCACTTCCTGGCATGGTATTAGGGTAATCAGGGAATCTTGCTTGCTTGTCATCCATTTTCTCCCTAGTTTATAAATTTTCTGATCACCCTAATACCATACCAGGAAGTAATCTTTTCCAAGGCACCATTGTGGGTCACCTTGGAAGAGTGTAATTTCTGTACCACCTTCCTGTGTACAAGTCAATGGGCCATAGCCAGACCTACCTTTCATTGATCTGTTGTGTAGCCCTTTGGGTAAAAAGAAAAGCTCATAGGTAGGTATGTTTTTGACTCAGCACCTTCCATCTCTACCAGGATGGAGTCCAAGGTGTAAGTTTCACAATTCCTTTGTCATTCAGTGATTTTTTTATTCTACCTTTCCAATGGTGGCAGTCAGGATTAGAAAATTGGAAGAAGAGACTGGAAGACAAGGACAAGAATTATTTGGTCACATTCAACCCTCAGAAGGTAATGCATTTCATGCTAATAAAACTACTGTATTCACACTTAATTTATTATTTTTTTTCATGGCTCCCTCTTGATCACACAAATTAATGAATATGTGATTTCACGTGATTCATTCACTTGTCATTTTATTTTCTATGAAACATCTGTTGACCACTGACCTTGTAAAAGGCAACAGTTTAATACTCTTGAAAAGGGGACCACTGAAGATCCATGAGCTCACTTCCTAGATGAGACATCAGGTCTCTAATCACCTAAAATTTAAAAAGAAGCAGATGTAATGAAAAGGAAAAAGAATGGAAATACAGAATAGATCATTCTCATTTTGGAGAAAAGAGAGGAAGTCTGCCTAAAGGGTGGTAGGTTTTGAACCAGACTTTGGAGGATAAGTCTAGGGAATCCCAGACATAATACCTAAGCTACAGTAATGGAGATGGAGACATGTGTGCATGTGCAGCTCCACAGACGTGAACCCATATAGGCTTTCTGTGATGGTTATAATCAAAACTTTAACAAGGAGCACTTTGGGCATTAATCAATTAGAGCTTGCACTGGCTAGTCCAGCACACCCATGTGTAATGACTAAACACCAACCTTACCTACAGTTAAGAGTGGAATTCCTCTTATACATGCTTACCTTGGTCAAATGGAACCATGCACATCCATATCAATTCTGAGTATATTTTCCTTCAACTGGGTTGTGCCTTGGCATGAGATGGGAAATGGAAATCTGATGTTTCCTTTTTCTTTAGAGCATCTCCTAGTGTAGGCATCTGCTTATATTGAGGGCAATTCTTCTGTTAAAATATCTATATTGTTTGAACAACAGGACTCATGTTCAAGCTAGCTACTTCCTTGGATGCTCCACTGAGGGAAGCGAAATCTCTTTTCTTGCTAGTGGAAGGATTCGCTGTGCTACATTTGCTGACAGAAGTATGTCTGTGTACTCTACTCTATGGATAACTTTAGAGATTTGCAGGGAAATATCAACTTTTGTTTAGTTTTGTCTTGCTGACTTTAGAGCCAAATTCTCATAATGTGAGCTTTACAGTACACAGTCTGATACAGGCATGCAGGAAGAAGAAAAATAGGTCATTCATGCATACCAAGAACAGTTTCCAATTTATCTCCCCCTCGTAAGCAGTAGCCATTCTTATGAGCCTTTATAGACTTTCTGGCCACAGCTGGGTGGAATTACCTAATGTTTCCTGTTTGACTTCTTATTCTTTGCCCTCTGGAACCCACCTTTACCTTTATCCAGACCCTCCTCCTTATGTGACCTCCCAACATCTTGTTAAGTTGATGGTGAGCAGAGGAGACATTACCCTTCTATGGCTTTCCTTCAGGCTTTGAGTCTGCAGCAGCTTTTGACTCTCCTCACCTCTACATCTTACAGCTTCCTCCTTGAACTCTATGACCTATCAACTAAGTGGGGAATTTCCAAACATCTTGATAGCAATATTCACACCATTAAAAGAAATTAAACTGGTGGCCAAGACCCCTGGCATATGTGGGTTTATTTATTTTGTTTATTTATGTTTGTTTGTTTATTTATAAGTGTGTGCATTTTCTTCTCTCATTTGCTGAGTGAAGTCAGGTGGTCAGAGCTTGGACCCAGACCTAGGGTTTGAGTCCTGTTTCCAGCACTTACTGACTGTGTAATCGTAAGCAAACTCAAACCAAACCAACCAACCAACCAACCAAACAAACAAAAAATGCAAAAAACCTTTCTCCATCCCAGTCTTCTCATTAGTGCAAAGAATAGAACAATAGCACTTACCTAATGGGATTATTGTAAGTACTAAGTAAGTCAATATGTGCGAAGTGCTTGAAACAGTGCCTGGAACAAAGCCAATGCTAACTGTTAGTTCTTGTCTTCGTTATTTAAGTCATGGTAGTGTTCATTGCCAATTATAAGGACATAGGAAAGCTATTTGCCCTGAGGTATGGGACAAAATGTTTCTGGTATCTCCATGGCAAGGAGAGATTCCCCACCAAAGAACCACTGTGAATTTTCTCATGGAGACATGGTGAAGCATGAAGGTAAACTTTTAGCACTCTCGACCCAGTAGACATGGTGGAGATGTAGACTAGGAACCTAAACAACCATGGCCATTTCCTCCTGGAAGAATGTATTCCACACCCCACCTGATCAGCCTACCAAGCAAGACGTAGTCTTGCCTTGACTTGGATCCTACCTATTAGGGTGGAGGGAGTAGAAAGTAAGCCCTTCTAGACTAGTTGGCAGTGATCATATCTGGATTGTTAGACCTGGTGAGAAGCTGTGGCAGGAGGTGAGCATGACCTGGGCCTGAGAGGTAGGACCCTCTGAGGTCTGTGGTTTGGATCAAGTGGGATACTGTAGTATAAAGGGCAGAGCTGGATGTGGTCAGTGACTCTATAACCCTGTACAGCATCTAGGAATGAACATTAGATGGTCCATAGATCCACTTAAATTTGTAAGCAAGTATTTGTTTGGGCTGAATATCTCAAAAATGAGTAAAAACCATTGTTAGGAGGGACTTTGTACATTTAAGGTCGGGTTTTTTTCAAGCCATATTTTTTGTTTGTTTTTTGAGTTGGAGTCTCACTCTGTCACCCATACTGGAGTGCAGTGGCACCCTCCCGGCCACCATAGCCTTGACCTGCTGGACTCCGGCGATGCTTCCGCCTCAGCCTTCCAAGAACTACAGGCGAACGCTACGACGCTTGACTAATTTTGGTTTATTGTGGAGACGAGGTCTCGCCAAGTTGCCCAGGTGGGTCTCAAACCCACGGACTCAGGCAATCCACTTGCCTCGGCCTCCCAAAGTGCTGGAATTATAGGTTGAGCCACCGAGCCCAGCCCAAGGCATGTTTTTTAAACCACAGTGAATAAAACTTTTTGCTACTTTTATTTATTTATTTATTTTTGAGTTGGAGTCCCATTCTGTCGCCCAGGCTGGAGTGCAGTGGCACATTCACAGCCACTCCAGTGTTGACTTGCTGGGCGCAGGCAATCCTTCCACCTCAGCCTTCCAGCTAGCTGGAACTACAGGCATATGCTACCACACCTGGCTGATTTTTTGTTTAAGTTTATTGTAGAGATGGAGTCTCATCAAGTTGCCCAGGCTGTATTTGAACCTGTGGGCTCAGGCAACCACCTCACCTTGGCCTCCCAAAGTGCTGGGATTACAGGCTTGAACCACCACAACTGGCCTTGTTACTTTTTAAATGAAAAAATAAACTGTGGACTATTCTCACCAAGGACACTAAGCAGTGGAATTTTAATCAAAAGTTTAAAAGTAATATAGAAAAAATATATAAATTCTAGAAATTAAATGCACTGCCATCCCAATGTTCAGGCTATAACACTCGGCTCTCCAATCTGGGTATAAGATAGCATGTTTTTCTGGCATAGAAAAAAAAATGTGTCAGCTTCGGTGTTGCAATTTCTTCTGGAATTCAACTTTAAAAGGTAGGCATTTATCTTATTGAACTATTAGCACCATTTGTCTCCAATTTATAAAACGTCTTCCTTTATCTACCTCCCTTCAACAGCCATAGTTAACACCC
This sequence comes from Carlito syrichta, assembly GCF_000164805.1. NCBI lineage: Eukaryota > Metazoa > Chordata > Mammalia > Primates > Tarsiidae > Carlito > Carlito syrichta. The sequence goes on along the minus strand of NW_007052220.1, from coordinate 232,569 downwards.
TCACAAACACATGCATATCTCAAGCCGAACTGCTGAATAAACTTACACAAAAATGTCTTAGAGTTACAGGGTATTTTATCTGAAAGCTTTCCTGTTACTTTTTTGAGCATTTCTTACTCTCTGATTATTTCATTTGGGGCTCATTTTAAATGATGGACAGATCACTAGAATTGTAGTAATTGCCTACACAAGAAAAGATCAGAAATCATTAGGTGGTTTCCAATTTCATTTATATCCATGTAATTGAGTGAAGTCATACAAAAACAGGGACTAATTGTATGTCCTTTGCCCCTCAGTGTGAACATTGCTCTGGTTTCCAAATAGAGACTTCTTGCTTCAGAAATCAGTCAATGGTTTGATAAATACTTGATTCAGAAGCTCTGTTTGAACCTCAAAGGGATCAAATGTACAGAATAATTTTGATTTATGCAATATGCCTCTAGGTCATTGGAGGGACAAGCAGCATCTTACCCAGGGTTGGATGACCGCTAGGCTTTCCAAGTGAAGCTCTCCTTTCCCTTTGTGAAAAATCTGGCAGACTGTGTTTTCCAGATAGTACTCCCTTTCTGAAATGCAAATTCACACTCTTATTTCAAATCTAGGTGAATACTCAGCACATCGAATCACTTGTTTTCAGACCCAGGCATAGAGTAGCGACCTATCAAGTGATGACATTTTTTAGATGTATTTGGTCCTGAAAAGGTGTTTGAAACAAAGAATCAAATTAAAAAATGAGTGGTTGCATATGTGTAACTGATTCTGTTGCAAGCCATTAAAATGGAATGTGTAGAGGCCGCCATTCCAGAGACACTTGCTTGACAAGTGTGAATGGAGGCTCGGCCTTTTTCTTGGCTGTTTGGGCATGATATTGCCGGTTTTGTTGAACTGGGGCAGAACTCACCTTGGGATCCCAGGCCAGGGTTCCCATTGGTGAGAAACATGATCGCAGAGGTAATTATTTGACTGCTGAAATATTGTTTTTCAAGCATGAGTTCCCCCATCTTTTTTTTAAAACAAGGTCTGTATCTATTTTATCTAAGCCAGCAGTAGTCATAACAGCCATCTCTCTTCTAAGGGAGAAATGAGCTATCAGTTTTTCTCAGGCTTGAGCATTCTCCCACCTGTCCTCAATTTAATGCACAAATGAAAGCACATAAATCTTTGTGACATTTTGGCATAAAGCACCTACTTCAGATGACTCCTTTAGGAAACTCTGAAACCAGGTGTTTGGTTTTGCATAAACTTTGCAAAATGAGAATTGTAACACGACTGTGTGTACACACACACACACACACACACACACCCCCCCACACACACACACCCCATCCCCAGAAGATGGTTGCATATAAAATGTGGAGAAGCGAAGGGATGTGGGTGGGGGTAAGCAAGTAACATGTGTGCAAACTTAATATATCTTTTCCTCACCTTAAGTTGGACCCAGACAGTTAAATTATAATTACAGCCCCATCTGGAGGGGGAGAAAATATAGTACTGAAGTGCTCCAAGCCTTTCAGCCATGGGTACTTTGTCAGGTAAAATAAACACACGTCCCGTTTTCAGCCTGGGGTCAAACTCAACAAAAGCCATGAAAGATGGGACACTCATCAAGAACCAGATTGTGAAATGGTCAGAATGACAGCAACAACAGGAAGAAGGAATAAAATGGTTGGTTACTTCTCTCAAGCCAGATGGCTCAGGAAGGCTGCTCAGGGCCTACCTTACAGGGATATAAATCCTCATCAAAACTCATGGTGGCTTGGTACTGCTGCCATGGTTGGTGGGTGAAATAGGAAGGAGCCCATCCTTGGCCAGAGAAATTGACCCCAAGAAGGGCAATGAACCAGGGTGGATCATGGCTATCCCCTAAGTGTTTTAACTATATCATCTTCTCTGACCACAGATGGGTAGGACTGTTAAACTAGAAATACTTGGTGACTATGTTCTCTGTCCTGTGAGAGAAGCTAGTGTTGTCATCTAAGAGAATGAAGGTAATGCAAGGAAAAGCAGAGAGGGCAGAGTCAGAGGGGGGGTCCTGGGTATATTTGAGTCTGTGGTTGCAGTCATCTTTGAGGACAACCTCTGCTCCCATTTCCACAATTTTATTAAACAGACCAGTAAATTCTCCCTTTTTTGCCCCATCTAGCTCTGAGTTTCTGTCACTTGCTATCAAAAGAACTCAGTCTGAGTGATCAATTACAAAATGAAATTTATGAATGGAAGACTTTTATTTGACTTAAGAGCATCAGAGCTAGTAAAAATAACTGCTAACACTTACTGAGCATTTACCAAGCTCTACTTGAGGAATGTTAGATATATATTCTTTCACTTAATTGTCACAACCCCATGAGGCAGGCAGGAGCAATTAGTCTCTGTTTTACAGATGAAGAAATTGAGGCATGAAGAAGTTAAAAGACTTGCCCAAGGTCTCACAGCTAATAAAGAGGTGAATTTCAAACCCACACTCCAGAGCCTATTCTCTTAACCAATCCTATACCACCTGTACGTAAATCATGGTGGTGGACTGTAGCATCATTCCTACCCACTTACAACTCTGATAGGCATTCTTAAGTGAGAAAGGAATAGAGTTAAAACTAAACTGTCTGGAAATTAGGCCTAAGTCCATAAAAAGTTTTTTCTATGCCACAGCCAAAACTGAGTGAAAATTACTGATCTATTAATAGAGAGATTTAAAATTACTATATTCTTTTATTTTTCCATAACTTTTTCTCTGTTTATTTGAAAACTGTGTTTTAAGGGAAGGTATTGTATGCATGAGAAACGTGTGACATATGAGTTGCAAGAAGATAGATATGTAGGTAGATAGATAACAGATAGGTAGGTAAGTAGATGATAGATAGATGACAGATAGATAGATAGATAGATAGATAGATAGATAGATAGATAGATAAAACTGACAACCATTGGAACCTAAGTGGGTCTTCCAGTGAATTTCAGCCTTGATGGGGTTTTAGAACCACTTGAAGGGCTTGAAAAAGCACAGATAGCTGGGTTTCTAATTTTTTTCTGATTTAATGGGTCTGAACTGGAATTAGAGAACTTGCATTTCTAACAAGTTCTCAAGTGAAATTTCCTGCTGCTGATCACATCCTGCTGCTGGCACCACACTTTGAGAATCATTGCCCTATACCACCATAGCTGCCTGGTTTGTAAGCACATTTGCAATATCTGGTCAATTCAGTAAATAAATTAGCCAATTGGATCATTAGGTACATTGCTGATAGTTTAGTCTCACTGATGTGTGTTCAAAAATAGCCAAATAAGGTGGGTGTATTTTAGGGGTGCCAGGATTCATAAAATAAAAACATCTGAAAATGTTTATGAGTGAGAAATCATTAAACTATTATCTTTTTATGTAACAGTTTACTATATGAAAATAAATGGAGGCAGTGGACTGCTATTTGCTGTTTAATAAACTCACAGCTCTTCATCTCTATGATTTGATGCCAAGTGGTTACAAAATCTTTTATATAAGAATATGTTCTAATATGTGATTTCATGCTTGCTTTAATTCACAACTCATCACAAGAATACAATAAGAAATGATCTCAATGTTATCATCAGTTATGTTAGCAGATATTTGTCATGCTAATGAGTTGTGGTAAACTGGGCTGATGTCATTTGATGTTCTTTCTTTTAATTATTTTCTTAAATGAATCACAAGATTAGTTTGATCCAGAAATAGGAATTATACTTAATTTTGTTCTAGGGACACAAATATATGATTTGGGGGTATTAGGCAAACTATAGGCACTTACTTTGTTATTGTAAGATTTCAATCTGAAAAATCCCCAATCCTGGAAAGTTTCTTAGAGCCATTAAAGTATCTCAAATATACTTGCAAGGAAGTCTAACTGAACAAACTAGACAGGAGCAAAGGAATATTTGCTTTTTAAAAGAAATTCATATATATATATATGAGAGATTGATCTGTAGTTTTCTTTTGTTATAATGACTTTATCATGTTTTTGTGTCAGGGTTATGCTGATCTCATAAAATGAATTTTAAAAGGTTTCTTTCTCTAAACTCTAGAAGAGTTTATATAAGTTTGCTATCATTTCTTTTTAAATGTTTGGAAGACTTCACTCATGAAACCATCTGGGTCTGAAGTTTTCTTTGTGGAAAAGTTTTTAATTAAAGATTCAATTTCTTTAACAGATTTTTTATTTCTTCTTGTTTTAGTTTTGATAAGTTGTGTTTACAAGAGATTTATCCATTTCTTCTAAGTTGTTTAAATTGTTGGCAAAGCTGTTCAAAATAGCCCATTATAATCCTATTAATGTCTATATGATCTGTAGTGGTGTGTCCTTTTGAAATTCTGGTATTGGAATTTATATTCTTTCTCTTTCTCTCTCTCCCTCTCTCCTTCTTTTATTTTTTACTTGATGAGCTTTGCTGGGACTTTATCAACTTATTCATCTTTTCAAAGAACCAACCCTTGGCTTTGTTAGGCCTCCCTGTTAAATATTTGTTTTCTCCTTGCTCTCTGCTCTAATCTGTATCATTTTCTTCCTTTTACCTTTGAGTTGAATGTATTAATCTATTTATAGTTTATTAAGATGGTTGCTTAAATCACTTATTTTCACTCTTTCCTAATGTATATATAATATTTAAATATATTATATATATATTTAAAACTACAAGTTTGCCTCCAAATACTGCTTGAGCTACATATTGTCATATTTTTATTCCTGTTCAGTCCAAAATATTTTCTAATTTCCAATTTAAATACTTCTTCAGCTCATAGGTTAGGTGGAAATGGGTTGCTTAATTTCCAAGCATTTGGATATTTTAGAGCTATCTTTCTATTATTGATTTCCAGTTTAATTCCACTGAGGTGAAAAAACATTCTGTTGAGATTTGCTTTTGGCTACAGCATATGGTCTATTTTGGCAAATGTTTCATATGTACTTAAAAAAGAGAATGTGTATCCAGCAATTAGAGAGTGTAGAATTCTAGATAGACTCACAAACTACTTTTTGAGAGAAGAAAATGAAATATTTTGCCAAGTTTAAGGGATAAGACAATCACATCTACTGAGTGCTTGCTCCTGGAATTTTGACATTAAACCTCTCAGCAGTAAACCATGGATATGTGTTTTACTTTCATCTGACTGTCCAGCATCTCTATCTACACATGTAATGATCATTTTGCATGAACACACCACAAAAGGAACTCCTGACTTTTTCCTTTAAATCTGCTCCTTTTTGGTCTGCCCATCTCAGTAAATGTACCCAGGTGCTCAGGTTGAAAGCATTAGGCATGTCCCCAATTTCTCTTTCCCTCATACTCACATCTTCTTTACCAGGAAGTCTGTTCCTTCTACTTTAAAATGCATCCTAATCTGACTGCTTCTCACCCCTCCCTCCTACTACTGAGATCTAATCCTCTGCCATTTCTTTCAAGGTCACTGTTGTAGTAACTTCTTATTGGGTCTCTGTTTTTTTCCTTCCTCTCCCTTCTCCATCTCCAGACTCTGCCATCTTCTGCAACAGGGTACACAGTTCCATTTCTCCTATAACAATTAGAATCATTTTTTAGAAGAAAATCAGATCAAATTACTCCTAACTGGAAAACACATAAATAAATAAAATTCAAAGGCTTCTTAACACACTTAGAATAAACTAGAACATTCTTATCATGGCCTATTAAGCCCTAGGTAATTTGACCCTGCCTTCCTCTTCAATCTAATTTTTCACCACCCTCCCCTTGCCCCTGCTCCAGCTGTGACAGTCCTCTTACTGTGTTTGGAAAAAGTCTAGCTCACTCCCATCTCAGAACTCTGGCATTTGCTGTTCCCTCCCCCTAGAATGCTCTTCTCCCAGATCTCTACATGACTTACTCTTTCATTTCATCTGTGTCTTGATTTACATGTTCCATCCTCAGAGAGGTGGTTTCTGATCACCTTACTTAATACCTTACCTACCTCCCCATAGCTATTGCTTGTTCTAAACTTCTCCTGAATACGTTCTCATTTCTTTATAACACTTGTCATCACCTTAAGTCATGTATACATTAATTTCTTTATTTGTGTTTATTTGTTGTATGAGCCGTGCTGCTCCACAGGCTCAGCAGTAAAGTTGTCTGGCTGATCACTGAATCCCAACCACATAAACTAATGCCTGGCTAACAGAGCTCAGTAAATATCTCTTGCCTGGATGGATGTGTAGATGGATGCATGGAGGATGAATGTTTAGCTGAAAAAAAAATTGTTTTGCGTGTATCTGTTTATACTAATTGACCTCATCCTCCCCTAGGTAGCACTAAGTTGTTCTAGTTTCTAATGAGAAGGTTTGCTTATAAGGCTAAACTTCTTAAAATCATCAGTCGATTATAGTGTCTCTAGTTCAATTTGGAGTTATAATTAATTAGTTTGAGCTGATTTTCTCTGCCAATGCAGGAGTCTCACAATTTTAAGAGACTCTGTGCATAGACAGTCATTTTTGAAACAGAAGTTTACATACTATGCTCCTGAAAAGAGCTTTGACCTGTGGGCAGCAGTGCTGATAGATGAAGATTTAAAGATGGTGATTCTGGGGAAGGTAGAGGAAAATTATCCTTAGGTGCTTTTTTTGTTTGTTTTACTTTTTAAGGGAAATATTTTTTCTTTCTGATTTTCTGTGTAACTTTATTTAAATTCCTACCTCCCCACCACCAGCAGGATGAGATAAGCCTTTATAAACATTATCTCCAGTAATCCTCACTACAATCTTAGATGGCCATTTTCATTTTTCAAGTGTGGAAACTATACACAGAAAGAATATTGGCAAGATGGCATGACCAGGGTATTGTAGAACCAAGATTTTGTCTGTCACCCAAAGTCGATGCTTTTTCTGCTGCAGCATATATTGCCTCTCTTTTTACATCAACTGTGAAGAATAATTCAGTAAATAGTATTTAGGAGTTGTCATAGACTGAATTTTATGTCTTGCCAGAATCCATTTGTTGAATGAAATAATTCTCAATGTGATGGTATTTAGAGGTGGGGACTTTGGGAGGTGGTTTATCATGAGGATGAAGTTCTCATAAATAGGACTAATGCCCTTGTAAAAAGTTCCCAGAAAGGGTCCCTTGCTCCTTCTACCATGTGAGGACACGGTGAGACAACAGTTGTCCTCCTCAAACACAAAATTTGTTGATACCTTGATCTTGGACTTTCCAACTTCCAGAACTGTAAGAAATTCATTTCTGTTGTTTCTAAGCCACCCTGTCTATAATATTTTTGTTATAGCTGTCTAAAAAGACTAAGACAGGAGTTAAGAGTAAAGACTTCTTGCGAATATACACTTGATTCTCACATAATGATTTGCCCATAGATTTTTATGATGGCAATGCAGACACAGATATTTTAGAGTTTGCCCTACTTTTATATCCTTAGACTTCCTTTTTTGTGTACCTCACTAAATTTATGCCAGCCTAATAGAAGAAACAAGATATTTCTAATTATTTATAGCACTGAAATATAGTTGTGCAATGACTGTTCTTGCCTAATTGTTTTTATGCCACTGTGTGATCCTGCTTCAGACCAAAAAATCCCTTTGGGATCTTGTCAGATGTTAACTGCCCCATTATCACTTAGTGTACGCTTTTATTTAATTCAAATGTTCCCTCGCTAGAGAGGCCCTCGTGAATTTAACTTATCATCATTTTCTTCCCCTCTATCTCCTCACCTTATTTTTCTTTATATATATCAGTTAGTGATAAGATAAATATATATGTGTTTTTAAATTGCCTTTCCATTTCACAAGAATGAAGTAATCTTCATTCATGAGGGCAGGAACTTGGTTTTATTAATTGCTGTCTCCTCAGGATCCAGGATAGCATCTGGCATATAAGAAGGCCCTAAGTGACAATTAAATGAATGAATGACTTCCTCAATCCCCAAACTCAAGGTTATACAGACTCTCATATGGATGTGGAAACTGGAAATATCTGGAAAGCAGAAATTAGATATCCATGACTTTAGGCCATTACACAACAATATGGAATCCCATCATGCAATAACTTTATTCTGTGGTAATTAATTAATATTAGTTGACCAGGTTAAGGACCAAGTCTCCTAATCTGACTTGCATTCTAAGGATAAAGTCTCAGCAATGTCAGGATAGGTTAGGCTGATGATTCTCAAATTTTATTTTTACCAATTGCTGGTGTTCAATAGAGGCGGACCTAAAAATGCTTAAGAAATTATGACCTCTAAAATTTTATAATGGAAGTCTTCTCCAAAAGTAGAGGATGAAATGACATTGCTGAATGGATTTTCTTAACTCTAATCATTCTCTTTGCCCCTAATTTCATTTAAAAACCTGTGGTGCTGCTTATCTCACCAGCAGATTCAGTAGTAGTAAATGAATTTTCTGGAAGTAACTGGAAATAGCAAGGCACATGCATCTTGACCACATGCTGCTTCTAAGGATGCTTGTTCAGGCCCCTGGAAGGCAGCAATAAATAAGATCAAGTCTCTGTCCTCATTATTTCATTCTTGTAGGAGAGAAAGACAGTTTTTTTTTTTTTTTTTGAAAGCAAAATATTTAGGGCGAAGTTGTTGAATTGCCTGCCCACAACAGCCATAGTTCTAGCTAGAAAAATTGTTCCTAGGTCATGTGCTGGAAAAAATGCTATTAGCATTTCCTAGAGTTCTATGGAGAGAACATAATTTCCAGATGTTCTGCCGCTGTATGAGCTAGGGAGCCCTCATGTTAGAAAATGGTCCTCTCAGTCCTGGGCTCTGATCTGGTTGAGGTCCATGATGTTGACCCCCACTATGGGTATTTTAGCTACAAATTCCACCACTCCCTTGTTGCATATATTTGTTTTCTCAGCCTGTAATAAATAGTTTCATATACAGAGATTTCTACTGAACACAAACAGTCCCAGTCTTTAGAAGACTCTCCAGCAAAGCTCTCAGAATGTGTGTGTTTCAGGACTAATCATCTCCAGGCAACACTGATTGGTCCTAGAAGTTGTCATTGCTGTCATCTTTCTGTGAAATACTTCATCCTCATGAATGCTCATAAATGGGCATTTTCATGCAGAGTATTGAATTGAAATTCAATCACTCCTCCAGTGGCTACCTGCCAGCGGAAAATGTCCACGCTTGTGAAACAAACCTCAGTGAGTCTCTGGAAGCAGACTGGCTTTGGTTTTAGCAACTGACTAGGCTGAGTCCAGAAAATATTTTGTGATATTTATTTTTATAGTATGAATGAACAAAACATCCAAGAAAGTGCTGATGGGCTCTAATTCCCAAACTCCAGCTTAGAAAATAGAAATTCAGATTCTCTTCAACTCCTCCAGCCCCACCCTATTCTCCTTTTCTTCCAGTGGGGGTTGATCTGTGCCGGCTTTGGCAGAAGTAGAGATGTGTTGAAATGCATAAATTACAGTTAATGTGATATGATTCTGTTTACCCTTGTCCAACACTGTGAACCTACCAATTTTTCCTTCCTGGCTTCCCATGAATTAAGGCGACCAGAGAATAGCCAGTTGGAAAACGGAATCATGTTCTTTTTCAGTCAGGGTGAAAGACAGGCACGGATAATGAATGCTGGCCCTAAAGAAACAGTATTTTCTTTTTTCTTTTTTCTCTTTGATAAGACATTCAAAAAAATCCCAAGACACTGCCCTATTGACTTTTGAAGAAAAAAAAACGTATTATGTTCTGGGATGTAAGGAATTGAAAGCATGATTCAATTTCCTAGACAAGATTTACACCACTAAAATTTAAATGGAAAATGTCGATGATTTCATGACTATGAGCTGAATACTAAATAGATAGCTGCCATCTGTAAGTTTCTCATTCAGGACTGGGAGGATCAGCCCAAGTAGATAGTCACTGATGGGGTTTCACTGCTTCACACTGGCTCATTAAAGAGCACTTTACCTTCACAAGCAAACCTTTTGGATGCAAGTGACCCTGGCGCTCAGACTGTCTTGGTGCTAAATGACCAAGTGACTAAATTGTTCAAATGTCAGTGACTGGACTTATTGGGAGGATGTGGTATTTGTCAGATTTTTATTAAAAGTCAAGAGAATTGTCAGAGTTTTGTTTTTTTTCATGTATATGGAGGATTTGAGAGCGGCTGTGTTTGGTCTGTCGCATTCTTTTGGGAGGAGTTTAAAAAAATCACATAAATGGTAGGAACAAATAATCATAAATAATTGAGAAAAAATTCCAAATTGAGCATTTCCAGATCTGATTTGCTTTGAAGATTGTACAATCCAATTAAGTTCTGATTAAATAAACAAGAATGAATAGCAATTTAAGAAAAAGTGTATTCTATCCCTCAGCTAATAAAAAAATATGTAAGGTGTGGTTAGGGAAATGTGATGTGAACGTAAGGAGAGAGGTAGATGATGAGCATTTCAGGGTTTTCTAAAACAGAGACAGATGATGTCTCATGTGTGTGGAGAGAGAAACGATCTTCCCACAAATCCCCACTCTACCCCACACACGACTCTTCCATGATGGGCCTGACAACCCAAATTCCTTACATTTGCCCAGTGCATTGCATGTATGCATATTTATTTAACAAACAGGGAACTTATTATTACAAATGTCTGTCCAACTAACCTCCCATGACTAGCCCATGGGTTAGGTGCTTAATTTTCTCCTTTTCACAGATGAGATAACAGAAGAAAATAGAGGTTAAATAACTTTAATAGTCTATTTAATTGCTTATTGACTCACCACACACTTATTAAAATGTTATTAAGTAGAGCCACTGTACCAAGTGGTGGAGGAACATGATTAGAGAAGATAGACATCTAAAGAAGAGCTCACAATAGAAAATGGTTAAGTAGAGCGATGAACCTATGTATACAAATCTCTCCCTCACAAAGCAACAGCTTAGTGAACCCCTGGCATTGTGTTGACATGTGTTGGACTGTGCCAGGCCATGTCATGCAATATCTCATTCATTCAGATATCAGCTCTATGGAGTATTCAACTCATACCTACTGAGCATCAGTCCTGGGAGAGGCACAGAGCTCACTGCTGTGAAATTAGATTCCAATCAAGGAGACTGATATTTTGTAAAAATATCACAAAATATCAATGAGATGGTACAACTGTAGTAAGTGCTACTAAAAAATGTAATAAGAGCTCAAGGAGTGCAGGGTGGAGACTTTGACCCCATCAGGGAAGTCAGTGGAAACCGCTCTGAGGATGAAACCATAGGAAGGACAAGGAGATAAGAAGGTGAGGTAGGGTAAGTATTCCAGCAAAAGAGAGCATGATGGGCCATGGAGAACTGGATGCAGTCACTGAAAACCATTAATGGGAGCGGAGTGGGGCGTGAGAGAGGAGAGGTCAGATTCAGAAGGTTCTTTATTGATTTTTTGCTTTGGTAGCCTGAGCTTTTGGGATGTTAGCAAAAAAAGTCACTGCCAGGGTCAATGAACTTTTCCTCTATGTTCTCTTTTAGGAGTTTTACACTTTCAGGTCTTACATTTAGGCATTTTGAGATTTTTTTTGTGTATTGTGTAATATTAGTCTGATTTCATTCTTTTGCATGTAGAAATTCTGTTTCTCCAGCACCATTTATTGAAGAAACTATCCTTTCCCCATTGTGTTCTCTTGTCAAAAATTTGTTGACTGTATTTGTTTGGATTTATTTCTAGGCTTTATATTCTGCTCCATTGATCCATATTTCTGGCTTTATTTGTTTTGTTTTGAGTCAGGATCTCATTCTATTGCCCAGGCTAAAGTACAATGACAATCACAGTTCACCGCAGTCTCAAAATCCTGGGCTCAAGTGATCCTCCTGCCTCAGCTTCCTGAGTAAGTTGGAACTATAGGCACATGCTACCATGCCTGGCTAGTTTTCGATGTTTTGAAAAGATGAGGTCTCATTATGTAGCCTGGGCTGCTCTCCAACTCCTGGGTTCAAGCAATTCTCCCATCTTGACCTCCCAAAATGCTGAGATTATAGGTATTATCCACCACACCTGACTTGTTTCTGTTTTTATGTGAATACTATGCTGTTTGGATTACTATACCTTTGCAATAAAATTTTAAATCAGGAAATATGATACTTCCAACTTTCCTCTTCTTTCTCAATATTGCTTTGTCTATTGGGATTTTTTTTTTTTTTTTTTTGAGTTGGAGTCTCACTCTGTCGCCCAGACTGGAGTGCAGTGGCCGCTCCCGGCCACCGCAGCCTTGACCTGCTGGGCTCCGGCGATCCTTCCGCCTCAGCCTTCCGAGTAGCCGGAATTACAGGCATGCGCTACCACGCCTGGCTGATTTTTTGATTTATTGTAGAGATGAGGTCTTGCTGCCCAGGCGGGTCTCGAACCCGCGGGCTCAGGCAATCTGCTCACCTTAGCCTCCCAAAGGCGCGGGATTACAGGCTGAGTCACCGAGCCCAGCTCTATTGGGATTTTTTATGTTCCATATAAATTTTAAGATTTTTTTTTAATTTCTTGAAAAATGCCATTGGTATTTTGATAGAGATTTCATTGAATCTGTAATTGAATCTGAAATTGTATCTTTGGATAGTATGGCTATTTTAATAATATTTTCCAACTCATGAACACAGAATATCTTTCTGTTTATTTGTGTCTTTTTAGCTTCTTTCATTCATGTTTTATAGATTTCAGTGTGGATATCTTTTACCTCCTTGGTTAAATTTATTCCTAATTTTTTTTTTATGCCATTGTAAATGATGTTGTTTTCTTGATTTTTTTTTCAACTATGTTGTTATTTGGGTATGAAAATGCTACTAAGTTTTGTATGCTGATTTTGTATCCTGTAACTTTACTAAATTTTTAAAATTAGTTCTAACAATTTTTGTGATATCTCTGGTTCTTCTACTCATAGAGTCGTGTCATCTGCAAATACAGATAATTTTGCTTCTTCCTTTCTAATTTGTATAACTTTTATTTCTTTTTCTTGTCTGATTGCTCTTGCTAATAATTTCAGTACTATGTTGAATAGAAGTGGTAAGAGTGGGCATTCTTGCCTTGTACTGGGCCTTAGTGGGAAAGCTGTTAGTTGTTCCCCATCAATTATGTTAGCAATGGGTTTTCCATAAATGTTCTTTACTATATGGAGGAACTTTCCTTCTATACCTAAACTGTTAAGAGTTTTTATGAAAAAATAATAGGCATTTCTTAAGATGACTTTGTGTTGTAGAGAATGCAACAGAATGGGCCCAAAGGTGGAATTTGAGAGACTAAGGAGATTTCCAGAAAAGCGGTTCTAGTGTGGTGGCTGTAGAGATGTCCAGAGGGCAAAAATCTGAGCGATATTTTGGAGATTGATACTGACAGATTTTTATGTGGTAAATATGGGGCCAATTCAAATATGGCCAGTTCTACAGATGGGAAATTAAGGGATGAAGAGGGTTTGATTAACTCTCCTAAGGACACACAACTGGTAAGAGAATCAATTACATCATTATAAAAGTTGAAGAACTACTGAGCAAGCATTTTTACTCTCTGTTCTATGAGAACAAAGACAAAGAAACCATGAACTCTTGATAAGGAAATTTTAAAAAATTCTAAGAAGAATTAAATGTTCAATTAGAGTGTTGCAGAATAAGTTGGGGACAGGGAAGGAGAGAATTTTGGACAGAGGAAATTGCATAAGAGCAAGCAAGATAAGAAGACTTTGAGGAATGAAGGAAAACCTATATCATGATTGTAGTGGTAGTTATAAGAGTTCATACATTCATCTAAACTCACCAAACTACATGTAAAATGGATCCATTTTAATGAGTACAGCTTGTGCCCAGATCTTGGTCTCTAATATTTTTGCCTACTAAAAGAACCAGAGATTTATTAGAGAAATTGCTGATTTCAGGACTGGGACAGGTGGATATAAAGTGAACCTTTTTAAAAAGGAGAGAGAGAGAGAGACAAAAAGGTGGGCATGTCATGAGGAAATAATAAGCAACTTGGAGGGGCTCCCATTGGCCAAATCTAGGAAAATTTTGCTACCAACATAATTAGGGTTGTAATAAATTATAAGCCATTGAGAAAATAGGAAACTGTGAATCCACACCACACTAATACAAAAAAAAGACAAATGGGAGAAAAGGGACATTCTTATCTACAAAGAAGGCTGAATATGGACTGGCAAATGTGGAAGGAGTGCTAGAGTTGAAAATAATCATTTTACAGCCTTGGTGAGCTTTTCCAAACCTACTGTTAAGTGAATAAAGCAACTAAAGCTATTTAATAAACAATGCACACATTGTGACACAATTTGCGTGGAAGCAAAATATTTTTTCTAGCAAAACATGTTTATGTGCACACATATATGTATTTAATTATAAAAGACAATACTTGGGAGGAGACACATCTGTTCCATTGATCGTGGTTAGCACTGGAAGGAGACATAGGGGGCATAATGGGCATCATTCTCATTTGATTCATCATACTCATTGAATGTTTGACTTTTGCTTTTTAATTTTTTAACAATGGGGATATATTTGTGCATTGCATTTTTTTTCTTAAAAAACTGAGACTGGGAAGCTGGAGCTTGCATCCATCAGTGTTAATTTTTGCAAATGTGACATGTTATCCATAAATGAGTCCTGATGATGCTTTTTCATTGTGTGGATTCTAAAGGTTTGCTGAGTTTTCCATTCCATCTTTATCTCAGATGTTTCCAACTACGCTTGCAGCAAGGAGGCCAATAAGAACTCTGCTGTTCTGGACCTGGAGCTGCTTTGGGAGTACAGGAGGAGGGTTGTAACGAGTTGGCAGCTGGAGCCTATTGAGCACCCTTCTTTCCCAGACACAAAAGAAGAACCACAGTAGCCACCCAGAGTGGAATCTGGTGCCTCAGGGCACTTCTGGGAGACCACAGGAAGGGATGTGGGACAAAACGTCCCTTTTGTGGTATGTCTTTTTGTTAGTTCCCTGACCTACTTTGTCATCAGAAGATGAGCCTGGACTCCCATGGCGGAGGCACAGTTCAAGAGCCACTAGCATGACCTCGGGCAGACTGCCTCGTCCCTCTGTACCCTGATGGCTTCCTCTGTGAGAGGACGATGACTGTCACATCACTCTCACAGATTTGCTGTGAGGATTAAATGAGCTGGTACAACTGAAACTTAGTGCCCAGCATATTTTAAACATTTCAGAAAAGTTAGCTGTTGCTGTTGTTGATGTTGTTGTCTATTGATATCAACAAAAGATAGCACTTATAAATTCTTGCCAAGTTCCTGTTCCCAGCTTGAGAATAAGCACTGAATCCACCCATCCTCCCAGTGTGGAAGCCATGCTTCTGCTTCTCATTTTAGACAGGAACTCCGAGGCTCAGAATGTCAGTTAACTTCCCAGGTTCATATGTTGGAAAGCAATGGTATTGACGTTTGAACTCAGGTCTGTGGATCTCTGAAGCTTCTATTCTTTACAACCATGCTCTGTTGCTCTGTAGGCTTCAAACCCGTGTTATTTTGCTTTCAGGATATTGAGAAAGCTTCACCAAACTTTCGAAGACTTGGGAGTGGACCAGAGCACTTAGGGGAGTATACCACTGCTGTGAAGATTTAACAGAAACACAAGGAGAAGTGGGTGAGTGAAGAGTCAGTGTGGGAAGCTCTCTACAATTGCCTCAGAAATCAACCCATCTAGGAAATAGAAAAAATAAACAAACAAAAAGACCCCAAAGAAACTGTACTGACTTATACAATTAACATGTATGTGTGTGTGTTTGTATAAAACGTTTTTTTACTCAACAGAGAAGAATCATTTCTGCCACACACATAAAATATTTGTAGAAATTGACCAAAACTTCCTTCTTCCTCTGGGGTGTACGTAGAGGCATTACCACAGAACTACAGGGAGAACTCTCCAGAAAGAACTTCCTGGAGTTGTGGTTCATGTGAGCTTCTAGACATGTCTATACACACATCCCATTTTGTGATAATGAATAATGGAAGTATGATCTTCATATTACCTATGAGGTCACCAACAGTTGGACAATAATCTACCAAAGGTACACCATTTGCAAATCATGGCACTGAGAAGGAAAATACAGGGGCTTTCTTGTTCTGAGGCATAGAAGCAACTTTCTTCCAACATGCTATGCCTGCTCAGGAGAGGTTTAGTGAGAGTTTCATGGAATAAAGCTTCTTGAAGTAAGTTTTCCAAATATTCTTTTTCCCTGCAAACTTGTTTTCTGAAATAAAGCTTCACTAATAATGCAAGCCTGATAAGAATGCAAGGAGACAATGACAAGGGTTGGTGAGCATGTGCAGAAATTGAGGCCCTCTTTCCTTGCCGGTGGGAATATAAAATGCTGTAGCCATTTTGGAAAACAGTTTGGTAGTTCCTCCAAATATTAAACATAGAATTACCATATGAACCAGCAATTCTACTCCTAAATATCTACCTAAGAGAACTGATAATCTATGATTACGCAAAAACTTGCACACGGATACTCACAGCAGCATTATTCATAACAGCCAAAATGTGGAAATGACTCAAATGTTCATTAACTGATAAATGCTTAAACAAAAGATGGTGTAACCATACCATAGATACCAGGAATGAAGTACCTATATATGCTACAACATGGATGAACCTTGAAAACATTATGCTATGTGAAAAAAGCCAGACACAAAAGACGACACATTGTGTAATTCTGTTTATATGTAATGTCAAGAATAGACAAGTCTATGGAAACTGAAAGTAGATTAATAGCAGCCTAGGACTTGGGAGTGAGTGGGATGGGAGTGACCACTAATGTGTCCTCTGTGAGGGGTTTCTCTGTTGGGTAATGGAAACATTCTAAAATTAGATTATGGTGATGATTGGACAACTATGAATACATGAAAATGACTGAATTGTTTACTTTGAGGAAAATTTTATTGAATTATTAATATATCTTAATAAAGCTGTTTAAAAAGAAGACTGCAAGCCTGACTTGCCAATATGCCCTACTTTTAAAAACTATGAACAAATACCTGAAATTTGCTATTTCCTATATGAAAGTGTGTAGAACACTAGGGGAGATGACTTCCAGGGGGAAAATCAGCAAAGGCTAGAGAATGAGGCATTTGAGTTTGAAGGTTGAGAACCTTTAAACGTGTCTTAAAGCATGAAACAGACTTGAGTGTACACGGGAAGGGTAATCTAGATGAAAGGAATGGTGTGAGTCACACTCCAGAAGGGAAAAGACACGCACAGAAAACACTGACCAACATTAGGTTTTCCCCCAACATCGTTTAAATCAAACAAAATAGACATACTGCATTTTTAAACCATACTTACAAATACTCAGGCATAAGTAGATTTTGGATAGTTTTATATCGAGAGTCAAAGAAAAAATACCAAAAAACTTAACAGAAATTCACTTTATAAGAAATGTTAGTAGGCAACCTTTATTCTTTCAGGCAAAATGTATCAATAATGGCTTCCAATAAACAATTATTATATTTGGAGCTATTAGCAATACTTTAAAAATATTAAATGTAAAAAACAGCTTAATGATAACACATACATTTTCACAATCATCTGATCAAAGAGAAAATGAAAGGACATAACATGGATTTAATATACCCAATAAGCAGCCATTTTAACATTGCCTAAATCTCAAGTTTTTCTAGTAGTTCACTTAACTTACCCTCTAATCACTAGCCAAGGACATAACCGGTTTCTCAGAGGTAGCTATTGATCATTGTTTTACAAACCTCCTCCCCAGCTTGTTTTGTACTAATTAGCTTTTTTATTTCAAGTATTTGCCTCCACCCATAAGACTCAAGTTAACCTGAACAACCCTTCGTGACCTCATGATACAGACAGATCCCACCACCATAGCAGCAATCATGTGACTAACACACCCATCTGGCTGCTGTCCATCATCTGACACCAGTACCTGTGCTTACCTGCCCCTTCATGATGATGTGGAGCAGACTACCACTCAATCATCTTAATGACTTTCTCCCATCAAAGGGAAGGGTTAAAAGGGCTCAACCACAAGCAACCAGTTGCCATTGCTAGGCCATTGCCAGGCCACTACGGCCATTGCCAGGCCATTGTGACCACTGCCTTGCTAAGCTATGATGTGGCCATGTGCTCTTTGAACTATGGCTAGGCCATGTCTTCTTAAGCTTTGATCTCCCTCCCCTACCTTAGGGAGGTGAATCTTCCTCTTTTTCTCTCTCTTTCTCATTTACCTTCTAAGTAAACTATATGTTCTAATCTAACTTCTGTGCAATTCTTTACATCTTTCATGTGGCATCAGATTGCACACCAGACACCCCACACCCTCAACAGGCCTGATCTAACATTCTGGAGGCCCTGCTGGCAGTGTGTCCTAACAGAAAATATCTCTCTTTGGTTGGGTAGTTGCCTCAGGGTTGTCACAAACAAGCCCTGTCCAGACTGATACAATGGCATATGGCCTTTCTTACTGCAACATTTGCCCTCTTAGCAAAGGACTTTACCATGGCAGGTACCCTGAGTGATGACTGTCTTGAAGCATTCGTGGAGATGATTCATTTCAAGCCCAGGGAAACCAGAAGTTCTTTTGGAGAAAAAAGATATTAAACAGCCCTACAGATCATCTTCCATCAAGAGATATGTCTCAGCAAGAGTAATATACTATGTTTTCTATTTCTGGTTCTCTGCTCAAAAATTCTATACTTCTCCACGTCAGTCAAGTAAAGAACAAAGTATCTCAGGTCTCATTCAATTCCTATCTCTCTATAGGACTGAAATAAAGCTAATTAAGTGAAGATGAGTCCTGCTTTTTTCAGAGACTAAACGAAGAGAGAATAGAGTGACAGCCATTAGTTAAGAAAAACTCAGTAGGTAACTAAGATATAATGAAGGATGAGAAACCTCTAACATGCAGTCCATGAGGTCTTGTTGAGCAGAGGAGCATGTGGATGCCACCAGAGTCCAAAGGTAGAACCAGGGACTGAGATCACTCAGTAGACTGAGCCCAAGAAGAATGCATACCACTTCTGTCCATCAATCTTTGTGAAAGCGGAGATGCTGGTTCCTCTCACCAGCAAGAAGAGAAGTGATATCCACTGATCTGAAGGCAGGTAACAGAAAGGTGTTTCAGGAGGATGGTCTGGTCAAGAATTTGTCCATCATCTGACACCAGTACCTGTGCTGGACAAAAGAGGGAGAAGTTAGATGCAATATCTAGTAGGGCTAGATGACCCACAGGCAGCCTCAGCTCTGTTTAGGGCATCCGTAAAGGAGATAACAACCATCCTGTTTCCTTTCCCCTCAAAAAAGAAAGACAGAGAGGGAAAGAGAGATATATAGACATGTGTGTGCAGGTGTGTGTGGAAGGGTCAAGGAAGCACCATATAGTTTTATTGCTTAGGGTTCCTAAAAATCACAGTCTAGCCCAACACTCTTCTAGTGGTGCTACATTGATGACCAGTACCCCAACTGACACCATCACTTCCATCACTGGGACCTATCTAATGCCAGTTGCTTTTCACACATCATTTCTGAACATCCTCGCAGTCACTAGTTGATGCTGACTGTAATAATCCCAATTCTCAACTAAGGAACAGAGATCTGTGGTCCCCCACGGCAAAAGGGCTGGAATTCATACCCAGCTATCAAAGTCCCGCTCTATCCAGGGCACCAGGCCTCGAAGACAAAATGGTTTACCAAGTTCATTTATGGGAGAGAATTGAAGAGGACCCTCAGCTGGGTAAGGCTTGAAGTGGGAGGTATTTGGTTGAGAAACCAAAGATCAAGCAGTTTGATTTTATTGTGTTCATTCCATGCTTGAGTTCCAAAGCCGGGCCAGTTAGTTTGAAAGTTACCTCTTGAACAGTAGCTGAACTACCCACACTGCATAATAGGAAAAGAGGAAAGAGGGGGAGACCAGTCCTCCTCAACCTCTGACATAAGAGAAATATGGTTTTCTCCAGCTCCTACAGACAGGTTCCCGGGGCTATCTGGGATGGAGCCTCTAGGCAAGCTGATTTGAAATGCTTCCAAACGGATATCATGCTTCAAAGAGTCAGGCCCTGTGGGGCAGAGGCTGAACCTGAGTACTGGAAGGGGACCAGGGGACTGGAATTCAGGCACTGCCTTCCCATCCCCCAAACCTGGAAGGGTTTGTTTAACCCCTCAGGGGTGCTGTGTGCCTTCCTTGTCGAGGTGGTTTGTGGCTTCATGAAGCGATATTTATAGAGTGCTCTGTGATTCTTGGGCGAACATTCGTTTTATAAATGAATGATCAAATTTATTAGCAATGAGTAACTAACCCGTCTACATTTATTTTGTTGATAATACAAATTTACAAGGTTTTAATTGCCAGTTTTAAAACCCCAAAAACCCATACATAAATACACGGGTAATAAAATATCTTCTCACTGTGCCCTTGACTTCTGTAGTTACATTAGGGCTTATGGGAAAGGTCTGAAGGAGCTTTCAGATGGAATCACAAAACTTGCATAAAAGGACTCAGGGTCGGAAACAGTCTAATTCCAACCTGGTTGGTGATAATTTCATGTGTTTTAATCAACATGCTACTACAGATACTAATTATTAATAATTTGCTTCATAATGCCTATTAATGTTAATAATAATCCCCTTTTATTTCTATTGTTATCTCATTTACTCCCCATGACTTTGCTACTTCGAGTGTGGTCCCCAGCCCAGTGGCATCCGTATCACCTGGGAGCTTGTGAGAACTGCAGGAGCTAAGGCACCTCAGACTTGCTAGGAATCTACATCATATAATTGGAAGCCAAGGAGATCTGTGAGCACATCACGGTTTGTGATTTGTGAATTCTGAGGCAGTTATATCCTCTCCCATTTCATAGTAAAAGAAACTGAGCTTCAGAGAGGTTCAATACACAACCCATAGAGTCAAGTCAACCTGAATCTTGACTCTGTTGTAATCAGAGCTCTCAACTGTAAGCCAGATGCTGCAGGTGTGTGAGTCTACCACAACAATCCAGAAGCAAGGACTTGCAAGGACAGTGATGACAGTCCTGGGTCCCCAAAGTAGTGACTTCACTGGGCCCCAGTCCATGGGTTGTATACTCAGCTGTTTGTACCTAC
This sequence comes from Carlito syrichta, assembly GCF_000164805.1. Lineage (NCBI taxonomy): Eukaryota > Metazoa > Chordata > Mammalia > Primates > Tarsiidae > Carlito > Carlito syrichta. Next base: position 211,548 of record NW_007052220.1, on the reverse strand, counting down.
ATTCTTTAGGGCCCTGTGGGGGAAGCTCATGATGTTCAAGCTCTGCACGATGCACCTTAGAGAAACCAAGGGACATTTTGAGTGATCAAGGGTAGTCTCATATAACATTTTCCTTCAAGAGTAGAAATGATGGTCTACTTATTGTTTAAGAAAAAATAGCCTATTTAAAAATAGCAATTTGAATCTCAGAAAATCAGAGTGATAGAGGCTAAAGTGCAGTGGTAAACTGAGTATGTTAATTAATAGCAATGGACAACTATTTATTGAGTACTTACTATGTGTCAAGCACTGTCCTGCGTGCTGAGAAAGGAATGGGGTTACAAAATCATGTCCCTGACCACAAAGAGAAAATTCACAAGTAAGATGATTTGAGCCACCCCTGTGTTTCTCCACTAGACTCAAAAGAAAGTCGGGTCAAATCTTTGCCTTCAATATTCAGCAGACTAATGCAAATGTCAACTGGAGCAGGACCCATGCAAATTACCCAAACTCCCTGAGTTCCTTATTTCTCTCTATTAGGGTGGTCTTAATCTGTTTTCACCTCAAATATGCTTACTTTATCTAAGACAGGAGATCTCCATTTGTTGGGCTGAGCATTCTTTTTGTCAGTCAGCGTCAGAAGAGAAAGGCAGGCTATTGGGATACATGGAACCTGGTTCATTGGACATCTACCCTACAAGACTCTTCTAGTGTTGTACTCAGCAACCCCAGACTCAGTTTGCCTACCTGTCAAGTGGGTGGGTAAATAATATCCTCTTTATTAATGTAAAGGAGTATGTGACTTGGGTGACCAAAAAATATGTGTGCACTTTATGAACAAAATTGACCTTTATTCGTATACAGACCTCTCCTCTTTCTAAACTTAATGGTGGAACTGGTTTGAAACCACCCTCTCCTTCTGTACTTTGTTGAAATCACCCAGAGTGCCTTCTGAGCCTAGAGCCTTCTAAATTTATGACTTGTCATCTAGGGTAAAGTTTCTTTACAGAGGATACTCTCCATTGAGTGCCATTTTTTGAGACTTGTGTAGGGGTTGAGGGAAAAGAGACTGACTATTCCAATAGAACCATAAACAATGGGATTTACGTGGGCCAAACCTCAACCAAGGCTCTGAAAACTACCCCAGGAGTCTCTTTGAGGATGTAGGGAACAGACAGACAAAGAACCTTCACAATTGTTCTTTGTCTCTAATTGTATTAGAAATTATTTTAGGATTATTGAATGAATAGAAATTTAGAGATTTGGTTTCATCTTTCTGGGTGTCCCCTTATTAGATTCCTGCAGGCTAAAGCAACCCAGGCCACCCAATAAACAGGACTTGAATGCCTGAGTCCCTAACTGGCTGTATCCCTCCATGGATTCAAAATATAATTATAGAGCAGCCAGTAGTTTCAGTTCCAGGTTTAAAAAATGAGCAAGTTCAATGGAATCCCTGCCTTCAAGGTCTCTTGAATAAGACCATGGCAAATATTAAACTCATACAGTAAGGATGGGCAGTCTCATGGTTCAAACATGGTATCTGATCTACGCTTGTATATGGAGATTTCTTCTGAATGCTTATGAATAATATAACATTGTGAAATATGCTAACTACTTAGAAATGACCAAGGTTCTGTTTTCATGGATGCTTCTGTTTCCACTAAAAGTTGCAACTTCCATGTGTATAAAACTCCTGAGTAAGTCCAAGTCTTCAGAGAAAGAATAAGATCAGAGAATAGGGATATCAGGTTGATAGAGAAGAAAATGGGTAAGTGAGCAATTCAGGAAGACTTCTCTGAGGATGTGGCACTTTGGTTGTGACTTAAAGAATGAGAACTTAGCCATAGAGTGTGGGACACGGAGTCATATTCAGCATGCTTACAGGTAGACAATAAAACATGTGTGAAAGCTCTAAGTGGGTCAAGAGCTGAATGTTTTCCAAGAACGGCAGGAGAGTCAATGCAGCTGCAATTGTGCTGCAGTAATGGAGAGAAGAGTGAGCTGAAATAATGCTGGAAAGGACAGGAAGAGCTAGAACATGTAGTCTCTGCAGTTCATCAGTTAGCCACTGGCATGATCTGCTTTAACAGCAGCCCTCTGGCAGCTGTATGGGGAGCAAAGCTTAGGGGGCTGGCTTGGAAGCAGAGGAGCACTTACAAATATGTTGAAGTAGTTGAGAACAAAGGTGACCCAGACCATAACAACTGAGCTGAAGAGAAGCAATTTAAAATTTATTGGGAGTACTAGAGTTCATAGAATTTGTTGATTGATTAGATGCTGGAGGATTAGTCAAGGACGCTGCCAGGTTTAGTTTGAGGCCTTGGGTAAATGTGTGAATCAGTTAATTAACATTAACTATTAATAAGGTTGCAGGAAGAACTGATTTGGGAGAGAAGCCAAGTGCTAGCAGAGGGACCCTTATCCTGGAGGCAAGACTGTGCAGAGATACTGACAAGTTAACCTGACCAGGACATTACTGTTGCTCTCTTTTGGCTCATCAGAAAACAGCCATCTTGAGTGATCATTGCTGCCTGCTGTGAGCACAGAATGGAGGAGTTATGGCAAATTTGTCAGGAACTTGCCATCCTTGCCATATGTATATTTATATTTATATGTATATATGAGTATATATATGAGTATAGAGGACAATACCTGAACATAGGACTTGGGTATGTTAGTAAATCTGGTGTGAAGCCCTTCTCTTGCCAGGCACTATTCTAGACACTGTCAGGGCGTGCTGAATGACTTGTCAAATCAATCGCAGTGTTTTCCTTCAGGCTTTCATGCAAGCATCATCACTGAGGCCAAACAGCATTTTCTTTTTCTTAGAGTGGTCAATGTGTACTCCTCGGAGATGGTACAGATGTCTATGGGTGGGAAGAATTAGGCTTACTCTGGAGTCTGGAGTTGTATACACGTAACAACTCACAATAGAATGGGATGGCCATAAAAATTTGCAGCTACAGGCTAAATGTTCTATCCACAAAACTTTTTCATCATATTAATACCTGACTAAAAGGAGTCTTGAGTTTTGCACTGTGAAGGTTTTAGCTGTGGACTGCTAAGGGTCATAACCTTTTGATGAGAATAGTGCCTCAATTCCAGAGCTCATTTCAAATAGTGTTGGGTCCAAGGCCAAGTGCCTTGTGTCGTTGGCCGGTCAAACCATACTGAGAATGCCCATTACAAACATATCTTTATTGCATTTTATCTCTGTAAAGCAGCAACATTTTTTTGGCAGCTGGAGCCGTTTCTCTGGATCCAGTTAGTGGCTATAAAGGAGGCTCAGGTTTCTGGCAGTCAATCAGAACACAGGTGGAGCTGGCCTGTGCACCCCAACAGCATCTTGGCCTAGCCTAAATGGGGATTTAGTAGACCTCCTTGGGATTTGTCAGGGGGGAAAAAATCACGTTTTCAGTGGGAAGAAAGTAAATCCAGGATCCAGGAAGGGAGAGGCAGCTTATAATAATAGTCTCTTACCTCTGTGCTGGGCTTTACATTTCACTATGTATATATATATATTATTCTATGCATTTCTCTGTCCACCCCCTGCCAAAAAGTCCTGCAAGTTATATATTGTTATCTTCATTTTACAAATTGGAAACCAAGGCTTACAAAGAGAAGGAGACTTGACTAAAGCTACAGACTAATAAATGGGACTTAAATGCAGTTCTGACTTCAAGACTAACCTTCCAGGGAAAGTTTCTAGGTAAGTCAGTCAAAAGCAACTAAGAGTAGCCGGGTTCGGTGGCTCAGGCTGTAATCCCGCGCATTTGGGAGACTGAGGTGAGTGGATTGCCTGAGCCCACGGGTTCGAGACCCACCTGGGCAACTTGGCGGGAACTCATCTCTACAATAAATTAAAAATGAGCTGGGTGTGGTAGCGTGCACCTGTAATTCTGGCTACTCGGAAGGCTGAGGCGGAAGGATCGCCAGAGCCCAGTGGGTAGAGGCTGCAGTGGCCAGGAGCAGCCACTGCACTCCAGTCTGGGTGATGGAGTGAAACTCCAACTCACCAAAAAAAAAAAAGGAACTAAGATTTATTGCATATTACCTTGTGCCAGGCACAGTGTAGTACTGAAACAGAAAGAAGAATTAAATGTTGTTGCAACTTCATTTGTTATTTCTCATACTACTCAAGAGAAGCCATGAAGCTTAAAACAAATAAATATATAGTGTCACAGGGACTGAAATTGATACGAGAATTTACATGTGCCCTTGGTCATATTAGTGAAAGTGTGAGAGTGATTCCGGTGAGGGAGTCAACAAACTATGGCCCATGGGCCAAATCTGGCCTGCTGTTTGCTTTTGTAATTTACAGCTTATTAGAGCATAGCCATGCCCGTTTGTTTATGTACTGCCTGTGGCTGCTTTTATGCTGCAACAACGGGGTTGACTAGTTAAGACAGAGACCATAAGTCTTGTGGATCCTGAAATATCTACTATCTGGACCTTTTCAGGAAAAATATGCCAGTCTTGATTTAGAAATATTTTCTGATCTTGGCTTGAGTCATGAACTCATTCTTGAAGGCTTTTAAAAATAGAAATTATAGTGTAGTGTAGATTATAAACTGACTAACAATACAAATTTAATACTTAAAGTACTTGGGTAAGATCTCTGTGATGACCTCTGAATGTGAAGAACAGGATTGTCTGGGTCATAACAGAGATACTTGAGAGTAATAGAAGGAAGAGTTTATCCATGAAGTAACTATTAGTGTTGTCTCCTATGGATGGAACAATGGAACAAAGGGGTGTATAGTTCAGGGCTAGTTAACTGTGTAGAAACAACTCCCAGATGCCTTTCTTTCTTGCTTGGGTCAAAGTCCAATGTGGGGTAAGCACTATGCTCCATGCAGTCATTCAGGAACCCAGGCACTTTCATGGTATGGCTCCACCATCTCCCAGGGTCTCAGAGACCTCCACTGGATCATTTGAAGATGGCAGGGGGTGGGGGGGGATGGGGGGGACATGGGGAATAGAGCAGGAGATTTTAGAGGCCATTACTGGCAGTGACACACATCCTTTCTGCCCACATTCTGTGAGGAATAAATAGTTACATGCCCTCACTTACATGTGAGGGTGTTGGGAAATGCGGTTTAAAAGCATGTCAAAGAGAAAGGAAATGTGAATATTGGTGAAGAACTGACCAGATTCTGCCTCAATGGTCCAAGGTCTAACCAGATATAGTGTCTTAGGTTTACATGCTGTTTGGCTAAGGAACTTCTTCCCTCCCTCTCTCCCTCCCTCCTTCCCTTCATTTCTCCCTTCTCCCCCTCTCCCTTTCTTCCTCCCTCTCTTCCTCTTTCCCTTTCTCCTTTCCTTCCCTCTCTCCCTCTTTCCTTGTTTTACTCTCTCCCTTCCATTCTTCTATTCTTTCTTCCTTGCTCCCTTCTTCCCTCCCTCTCTTTCTTAGGTTTATAATCTATCTGTAAAACCCGATCTTGGGTCATAATTACTGCAAAAAAATGTTAAGAACTAATCCCTGTTCTGTGGTATCTGTGTTTCTGATTCTACCTAAATTGATAGAGGAAAAAAAGAAAAAAAAAAATGCCAGAATCTTACCTCCAACACAGCAACAGCAGCTTAGGCACCATGTTACAAAATAGAATGGATTGAGGACATTTGGCTTATGTATGTGTGAGTTCAAAGTGGTATTTAATTTAAAAATTGCAAACTCATGAAACAAAAGATTTTGTTTGGCTTTTCATTGTACAGTCCCAGTTTCTAGGAAACAATAACTTATGATTTATGGATTCCCTTTGCACAGAAGTATGGAAGTTATATGTAGCTCATGTTTGGATGAGAAAAAATTTCCCTGATGGTAACTCATTATCTGTCTGGCTAACACAGGACAAAGGACAAATCCTGGAACATCCTTCTTTGCCATTTCATATTTATGATACATCCTGTTGGTAAAACATTATTCTCAAGGCAAGTTCTGGAGTTTATTATTTTTTGTCTTCTCATTCTTCATGATTGCATCACTTTTTAAAAATGCTGGGCCAGATGGAAGCTTTCTTTCTTTTGGGTCATGGGTGGAAAAGAGATTGTGAAACCATGGATGGCCTGTAACCCATGTTGAGGAAGAAGATGGTCATGACTCTTCACAATTCTTGGCCTTGGCACATTGCCTTGTTAAAGTGTAGTCTAAGGAAGATTCTGGTTGGGGATATAGATTGCTATTGAGGCATTCTGAGCTCCTCTGAGTGTTATCCCTTACTCCTTCATGGGCATTTCACCCTGTGAATTACTTTTAGTTATGTTGGTTGGTATGTATTGTCTATCTGTCTCCCCACCTCAATAGGCCTGCAAACTCAGTGAAGGCAGAAGAAGGCTTTTGGTGCCTTATTCAGTGCTGTTTCCCAAGTGCCCAAGTCAGGGCTTGGCACAAATTGTGCACTCTAAATATTAGGGGAAAGGGAACATGAACAAGTGAGGGAATGTCTGCATAGAGGTAGGGAATAGATGACAGTCCCCTCTCATCTCCCCATCCCCATGTCTAGAGGAGAAAAGAAACAGAGTCTAGCCGGGCTCGGTAGCTCAGCCTGTAATCCCGTGCCTTTGGGAGGCTGAGGGGAGTGGATTGTCTGAGCCCGCGGGTTCGAGACCCGCCTGGGCAACTTGGCAAGACCTCATCTCTATAATAAATCAAAAATTAGCCTGCTGTGGTAGTGCGTGCCTGTAGTTCCAGCTGCTTGGAAGGCTGAGGTGGAAGGATCGCCAAAGCCCAGCAGTTCGAGGCTGCAGTGACTGGGAGCGGCCACTGCACTCCAGTCTGGGCGACAGAGTGAGACTCCAACTCAAAAAAAAGAGAAAGAAACAGAATCTGAGGCTTTGTGTCAGCACTTACCTGAGGGCTGTCACCTCCCACTGATTGGAGTTCATGGATTTGTCATCACTGATCACTCTGGAAATTTTCCACCAGAATATAAGTTATAAAAATGGTGTTTCAAGGACTGAAGCACTGATGAGGACAAACATCCATATATCCCTTGTTTGTCCCTGAGGGAAAAGGGACAGTAATTGGTTAGAGGCCTTAGTTTCTATAATCCAACTCTAGTGTAAGAACATTGGCTAGGGAAGTGCTGTGGAGAAGGACATATTTTCAGAAAAATACATGTTTTTCCAGATTTCAATGATGAAATTCACTTCTTAATAGGAGCCAAATCAATGAGATGCCCGAGAATGAACATTTTGCTTTCCTCTTGCCTGCTTCTAAGGTTATTAACCCACCCTGGCATTGATTGAGCCCCTGGGAACAACACAAACATGGAAGTAGAATTGGTTTTTTCTTCCCATGAATTGGTGAGGCACTGATTGGCCTTCAGGCGCTTATTACAAAGGCAGTGAGATGTAGGTCACCAGCAGAGTCCAGGGCAGGAGACCTCCTGATTGGAGTCTCATCCTCGACACATACCTGCTGTAGGACCTTGGGCAGGACTCTTAGCCTCTGATGCCAATTTTCCAATCTCGAGAATGAGGATAATGATAGCATGCACCTCTTAGTGTTGCTAAGAGGATTGGATAAAAACGTGCTCTGTGAAGGGTTTAGCTAACATGAGGCACATAGTAGGAGCCTTGTCCATATTATTTACTGCTGTCATGTTTATCATCATTTCAGCTCCATGAGGAATCCTGAGGATGGTTAAATTTTGTATAGAATGTTATAGAAGAGGTTAGAATATCATCTCAGGGGTTAAACTAGGTAAACTAGGGTATCTTTAATTCAGAGTCTATATCTTCTGTCTCTTTGATTTTCTGTCCCATTTTAGAAAGGGCTTACTAAAAATCAGGTATTTAAAAAATTCCTTTTCCTAGCAAGTTTAAACAGTGATGGCCTGTGGTATAATATAAAATAAATATTTGTTTTTTGTGCAGGTTCCTGGTGCACAGTTCCTAAAACCCTTGGAATCTCTAGAGTGCTGAGTGTCTTTTTTTTTTTGAGTTGGAGTCTCACTCTGTCACCCAGGCTGATGACAGATAGCCACTGCAGCTTCGACCTGCTGGACTCAGGCAATGCTTCTGCCTCAGCCTTCCAAGTAGCTGAAACTACAGGTGCACGCCACCATGCCCACCTAATTTTTTTGATTTACTGTAGAGATGAGGTTTCACCAAGTTGCCTGGGCTGTTCTCGAATCCCTGGTCTTAGGCAATCCTCTAGCCTTGGCCTCCCAAAGTGCTAGAATTACAGACTTGTGTCACTGCGCCTGGCCACTGAGTGTCTTTTGTATGCTAATAAAATGATTGTTGGCTGAGGGCCTCTAGGAGCTTCAGAATAGGGACGAGTTGCCAGAAAAACCACACCAGGTGGTTAGAGGATTACAACTTTCAGTCTTATTCTCCTTCCTTCTGGGGGGGCAGAGGGGTCAGAAATGAGTTCAATCACCAACAGCCAAGGGTTTAGTCAACCATGTCGACGTAATGCAACCTCCATAAAAACTCCTAAATGATGGGGTTTGAATGGCTTCTGGGTTGGTGAACACACTGAGGTGCTGGGAGAGTGGTGTGCATGGAGACGGCACAAAAGATCACACACCTTCTACCACTGCCATACCTTGCTTGGTGAATCTCTTCCATTTGGGTGCTCCTGAGTTGTATCTTTTTCAATAAACAAGCAAATGTAAGTAAATGTAAGGTGTTCCTGAGTTCTGTAAGCCATTTTAGTAAATTATCAATCTTGTGAAAGAGGTCACGCGGACCCTTGATTTGTAGCTGTTTGGTCAGAAGTACAGGTGGCCCAGGATTTGCAGTTGGCATTTGAAGTCGGGGGCGGGGGGGGGTTGCTTGTGGGACAGAGCCCTTAACCTGTGGGGTCCATACTAACTGCAGATAATTAGTAACAAAATTAAAGTGAATTTTTGAGCACCCAGTTGATGTCTGCAGAGAACTGAAGAATTGGTGCTAGAAAGAAAATACACCTCTCATTTTGTGTCAGAAATGTGAGAAAAATCAGCTCACAGCCTGTTATGCCTAATGGCATTGGCATAAATCTCCACCATTAGAGAGTCATCGTGTTCTAAAGGGACAACCAACTCTCCCTCTTCCAAAGCATAGAGCAGACGCCACTAAGCAATCAGGGTGCTCTTTCCGCTAAGCCCAGCTCATTTGTGCACTTGAGTGTATTACACCAGCTTGTCTCTCAGTTGATTAGATAATGACACCTGTTTCCTTCCTAACCAAAAGAGGCCATGAGAAGTGCAGGCTTTGCTGCTGGCCAAACCACTAACATTTAACTTAGATTTTTATGTTGTAGAGCTTGTATTTCATTAAAGCTCAAGAAAATATTTCTCTATCTTCTTCGCCAGTACATTGGGAGATTGACATAGGAGGGAAGTGGAAGTTCTATAACAACTTAACTCACGTGGAAATGTCCTTTAAGTTCTAGAGGGAATTAGCTAAAAATTTTACATGCTTCATTTTTTGCTTAACATATTGTAGATAACTTTTCAAGTCAATAAATGTAAATCTACATCATTTTGAAATGGCACATATTTTACTGAATATCAAATATATTTTTTCTATCTGTACGCTGTGTGTGTGTGTGTGTGTGTGTGTATGTATCTTTTCAGAACATATTCTTGTGAGTGGAATTATTTGGACAAAGTCTATATGTATTCAAAAGTTGAACAAACATTATCAAACTACCCTTTAGAAAGGATCTGGGGATGTTCACTCTCACCAGGAGTTCAAGAGAAGCCTCATTGCTCCTGGCCCTTTCCTAACCTGGATAGAGCCAAAATCTTTGCCAATCTCCTAGCTGAAAATATGATCTCAATGTTAGTTTTGCTTTGTATTAATATAGTTATTTGAACATCTTCACATATTACTGGTGTTTGGTAGTCCAACTTTGTGTTCAGTTCCTGATCCTCATTCTTAATTTTGAGTATTGACTCAAGTCTCTCCTTTGGTCAATGATTAGACTAGCTGATACTGGTTTATTTGTTTAATTGAGCTTATAAATAATCAACTTTTGGATTTAACTTGCCTCTAATTTTTTTTTCTGTTTTATACTATATCAGTTTCTATTTTACTGTCATTAATTTCTCCTTTCTGCTTTTAAAAAATGTTTTCTTTCTTTTTGAAGGAATGTTTATCTTACTATTTCTATACTTTCATTTTATTAACAAATATGTGTGAGGAGGAATTTTTATCTTATTAGTTTTAGCTATATCCTATAGAATCATGGGTGAAATGTTCCAATTTTGCCATTCATATGCTTTAAATTTATGGTTTTACTGTTCTCTTTGACATTAGAGATGTTATAAAGGCTTTTTTAAAAATGTTTCATTTGTTGGACAGGTGGTTTGTTGTTTGTTCTTGTGTATATTTCATGGGGGGTATTTTTGCATGTAATTAATAGTGTGACCTGTAATATTTGTATTTTATGGAAGCTTTAAAAAGTAATTTGGAATTTTTGAAAATTACTTTAAGTTCACTATTATGAATGTATTCTTGTTGTGAAATGTAAAGCAGATATATATCTAATAGGGAAATCTTACTGATGATACTATTTTATTTTACTCTGCCTTATTGATTTGTTTTCTGCTTGATCTGGCAACGACTAAAGAGGTATGTTAAAGTCAATCCCCCATGCCCTCATTACGTTTCTTGAAGTTTTTTCTTGTATTTCCAGAAACTCTTCCTTTGTGTATTTGGATGCCTTGGCAGCAATTTCTTTGGCTCTGTTTTGATAGATGGTCTATGTTGTTTCTGTTCATGACTTCTCTGGAATTAGAAGAGTAAGCAGTGGCTATGTCTATGGTAGGGTATCCCGGCGTTCACATGAAGAAACAGAACCAGAAAGTTCAAATAGCTGGTACTAATGCAAAGTCACACAGCAAGTGAGTGGACAAGCCAAAAAGGTCTTCTGCTATCTAATTCTATGAGAAATCCACCTGGTCTCTTGTCTTAAGTGACTTGCCTATTCTACATATGTGCTCATATAATTCTTAATGATTTAAGCACAATAATTTTACTATTTTCTCGGTAGTGGTTGCTGTGTATCAATTTTTCCAGGACCTATGAGCCTTTTCAGTGTATAAACTCAGGTCAATATATCAAATTGTTGCAATATATACTTGATACATAGAATGTGTGTATAGATAGTGACTTTCCATTGGCATCTAACATTCTTTCTTTAAATTTTTAAGAGTCGCAGCTGGACTTGGTGGCTCAGCCTGTAATCCCGCGCTTTGGGAGGCTGAGGTGAGTGGATTGCCTGAGCCCGTGGGTTCGAGATGCGCCTGGGCAACTTGGCGAGACCTCATCTCTACAATAAATCAAAAATTAGCCAGGCGTGGTAGCGCACGCCTGTAGTTCCAGCTACTTGGAAGACTGAGGTGGAAGGATCACCGGAGCCCAGCAGGTCGAGGCTGTGGTGGCCGGGAGCGGCCACTGCACTCCAGTCTGGGTGACAGAGTGATACTCCAACTCAAAAAAAAAAAAAAAGAGTCGCTATGCTATGTTCCATGTATTTCTCAAATTTTTTGTATGTGCCAATGGTTGTGTTTTTTTCCTTTGACTGATGCAGTTTTATGCCCTATAAAAGCATTACTTTTCCCCTCAGTTCTTTCCAAAACTCTTCTGCATCCCTATTCATCATATCTTTATATTTTCTTACCACATTCTGGCCATTTATTTCATCCATGTGCTTTAAAAATTTATTTGTGAATTCAGTGTAGTTATCCTTTTTTATTTTTATTTTTTTTGAGCAAGTAGCTGGAACTACAGGCGCGCACTACCACGCCCGACTAATTTTTTGATTTATTGTAGAGTTGAGGTCTTGCCTGCCCAGGCGGGTCTCAAACCCGCGGGCTCAGGCAATCCACTCACCTCAGCCTCCCAAAGGCGTGGGATTACAGGTTGAGCCATGGAGCCTGACTTAGTTGTCCTTCTTTAATTCAAATTCTTCTAAACTGATCTCCCTCTCTTTCTCCCCTCTTCCTCCACCACGTCTCACTCTTTTTGCTATGTATTTTTTCCTTTTGGGAAGGAGGGGAAGGTGAACTAGAAGACATCTTCATATGGGATACACGCCATTTTCCCCTTCCATTGCTTTCCTTCTATCTTTTCTTGCCCATCTTTAAGAAGGCAGGTAACTTGTCTTTCTGTGCCAGAAAAAGAAATGTTCACCTCAAATGTGTGAATTCTTCTCTTGTTTTCTGAGATTTGTGTCTAGATGGTGATAGACTCTCAGCTTCCCAGGAAACGTAGTTACTGCTATTGGTAATTTTGACCCTGTTTGATTCATCTCTGGTTCTATTAATACTCCTGTACTAAAAATCACCTCACTGAGGAAGGAGTGGATTCCATCCCAAAGGGTGAGTATCCCCCAGATTTCAATTTTTTTTGTAGTGTGAGCTGGCTCCTTTATGATGTTTGAGTTTCAGAAAAACCCTGTAGCTTGTAAGCATTTGGTTTGGAGTCATTACAGGCATTTTCCTCTTTCTAGTCTTCCTCTTCTGCTGACAGACTTTGGTTGAAACACTTGCTGCAAGGATATAATAACTCATTTGGCTTCTACCATTTGCTAAATCATTACTAAGTTTATCTACTCCTGTAGCTTTACCACCGTGGCCTCAGAATATTGGTTATAGGGCACAGAATCGTGGCTCTAGAGGACACATTGAGGAACTCACCTGGGGCCTTGCCAAATCCCTGTGTGGTATAAGACATCAGTGAATATTTTTGAGAATTTTCTGGCTTGATTTCAACCACTGCAATCATTGCTTCCAGAAGGAAATTCTGTTTTGGTTTTCAGAATCTTTCTTACATTTGTTCCCAATAGTTTCAGACCTAAATGATATATCTGGATCTTTGTACCATCACATTGGGACCATTTCTATTGTTAGTGTGAATTATTTCTTTGTTGTTTTTACCTTTTTGGGATAAATTTTACACAGCCTGAAAAGGGGGAGTTTTGTAACTTCCTAGGCATCCTGTAACTTTGCACCCACCTTTCTCAGAATTTTCCTTCCCCTCTGTAACATTGAACTATTTCTGCTTTTTAGGACATTGACCCTTATCTGCCTCATATTTAGTCATGTTTGTGTTAGAACAGTGCTGCTCAAAGCTTGGTTAAGGAAAAGTTGTTTTGTTTTTTTTTTAATTTCCAATTCATTGTGGACCCTTAACTTTATAAAGTACACTAAGCATTGAATTTGTAGAAAACGAAGTGAAAATGAGACATAAAATCCAAACCTGAATTTTTGTTACAGATTTAACAGATATAACATAACTTGCTATTCAAATTCTTCAATGCTTACTCTCAAAGTTTCTTCTTATTTATTGTGGATAGATCTCAAATAGCCCACAGACCAGACATAGCTCATGAAGTCCGCTTTCGGTGGCATCGTTGTAAGCCCCTCAAGGGTGAGGGCAAGGTCTTGCTAATCTGTGTGCCCCATGGTGCTTACCTAGCACTATGTTCCAAAAATAGCATCCAACTGAAAAATAACTGTTGACCATATGGGTAAGACAATAATACTCTGAGTAGCAAGTGCCTCTTGAGGTCAAAACTGTTAAGTTTATTCTTCACTGTCACAACTTTCTTTTGCCGTAGAAAGATGCAGGTGCTAGAATTTGGATTTGCAGCCAAGGCTCTGAAAAGAGTGGTCTACACACACAAGGCCTCTTCATCCATGCTGTTTTATTTGACCCAAGGTATTTTTCCTCATATGCTGTTTCATGTCTCTATTGGGAGTACAAAGCGTAGTGTGAAAGATGAGGCAGGATATTAACCGGACCAGGGCCTGGCCAGGTGTGAGTATTCTGTCTTCTGTCTGTCACTTTATTTATCATCCTTCTCTGAGGACCTCTTGAGGACCCTCCGACTCCCAGTCACACAAACGTGGACTCTACTTGAGAAGCATGTTATGATGAAACACCTGTTGGGTTTGATACGGTCCTGGAACTAGGAAATAATCAAGCCTATATATTCTGGCTTATTCTCCTCCAGGGCACTGGTTTACCAATTTGAAGAGCGTGGCTGAGGAAGTAGCCCTACTTGAGCTGAATCCAACAGCATCAGTGGGGAAATCACAATAATGAATAGGACAAAAAGAAGGGAACTCACGTACTGGTCAAATGGACCACAGCTCTGGTACCAAGGGTCAGTGGTGTGCAGAGACTGGAAAACTGCAGGAATGAATAAGCCAGGATCCCTGCTCTTGACTAGTGGGGAAGAACAACATTAAAAAAGCTCATGATGAGTAAGGAACAGGTGTAAAGTTTACAGCAGACTTATATCCAAGGGTCTAGGAGGACACAGAAGAAGGAGAAAGTAACTCTTAAGGGCAAAAGGGCTCTTCCAGATTATTGAAATGTATTACAACCCTAAATTGTAGTTATGTGTGCAAAATGTTCTATCTGTTGATCTCCTTCAACTATGTAACATTTTCCCTCTGCCATCTTGGGTGATAATCTCATTTTGCATGTCGTTTTCTCATATTTCTCATCATTTCATTTACAGTTTCTTTGTCTATGAAGTTTTATAATACTAACTTTTGATCAGAGTTGTTAGTGTGCATGAAATTCATGGAAGAGTATCTGGCAAACTGTAGATATTCAATCAATGGTTCCCCACCTGCCTCCTTGTTTCTGGCTTTCGGGACCCAGCTATCTGGGGAAAGGCTATCAATTATAACTGTAAGTCATCAAATTGATAGGAAAGTAAAGACCTCAACAGACAGAAGGATGATTTGAGTCCCAGGGTAAAAGTTGGCCAAATTGTCCAGAAACAATGCAGAAGAGCCCCACCCCCTTTTTTTGGGCAGTTAAAAAATATTGTATGATTTTTCTTTCCTTTGAGACAATAGAGAGACTTAATCTCTTGAGAAGCTTTAGGCAGATATTTTCAAAATTCCATTGTTTGGCATATTGTCTAATAAATATTTGTTGATTTAATGAATGAACCCGAAGAAGCTATTCTCATGTATGTTAACATTGCCTTCAGGGAGACTTTGAGTCTGTTGGATCCGATGGCCTTGGATAACTTAGAATGATTTGGTGATCTGGCACTAGACATAGGAAAAAGTGTAACTGACTTGAAGTCTTTTGAAAGTCCAACTAGATTAAAAGTCAACAGGGTGGCTGAAAATATTTGGGGTGAAGTTTCAGCTCTAGATTTCATTTCATAGCTGAACATGACTATTTTCTAAATCAGTGGTTCTCAACTGAGAACTGTAAACATTTTGTGATGTCAAGAATCATTTCTAGTTGTCACCACAGTAGGGTTGAGGATGGTACTGGCACCTAGTGGGTGGTGACCAGGGATGCTACTAAAGAATACACAGGACAGCCTAGTTACCCTCCTTCACCCCAACACAGCACTATCTGGCACCAAATACCAATGGGGCAGAGGTTGATAAACCCTGCTTTAGACAGATTTCCTAATGTAAAGGCCACCCAAAGAACATTTGTTTTTAAACGTTTTCCTCTGAAAAGGAACTTAACTATCATCAACCCAAAGGTCCTTTGGATTCAATTCTCTATGTGGTGGGATAACCCCTGGGTCTTTTATTTTCTAACTTACTAGGATTCTTCCCAATCACAATTCACTACTTATACCCCCTCCTAAATCTCCATGCAAGCCAAAACACGACATCCTCACTTCTAGACCTTATTTGACACGAAAAGACAATACCAAAAAACAGCTGAAATCTACTACCTCACAATGGTAGTAGATTTGCAGGTCCCATCTCCTGCCTCATATCCAAAGCAGACTCAGGCCAAATATTTTCTGGACCATGGTCTAATGTTGCTGACTGTTTAGATGTTGCCAAGTTTTGGACATTGTCACATGTATATAGAATGCTTAAGACTGGTGTAGTCATGAAGGCAGTGATTTTATTGGTCCCTATGCTGGGGGCTCTGGGTAAGGCAGGCAGAAAGAGGACTGTAGGACTTGTATGAAGAGTGTTTCAACTTGACTAACAAACAGAGATCAGCCCCACTCCCTGCCTTCCTTGCTGCCATTTGACATGCAATTACCATGCAGGGATTCTATTGCTCTACAGCTCAAGGACACTGAGCTTTCACCCTTGCTAACTTGCAGAGAATTCCTGACTAGCAGACCAGCTGGACAAAGACCTTTGGAGTTAGAAGGTAACTTTCATTGAAGTGACTTTGAGCTCTCTACAACAATCCCTGAGATGTGCGCTTCCATTCTGTTAACTAAATTGCTTCACAATGCAAAAAGAAAGCTTTTAACATTCACTTGTAGCTATTCTGAGCAATGGCAAAGATGTCAGCAACACATATTTCAAAAAGTTTGCTGTGTGTCCATTACATAGAACTTGGATGATGCAAGGTCATTCCCAAGATGTATGATCTGTGTGAGAATGTGAGCAGGTATTGACAGGGCTTCTGCCATGAGGCAGGAGAAGGAAGTATGGCAAAGTACAGAATGCATGGGAGAGGAACTCCTCTTAACCTAGGACAACAGGAGGAGATGAAAAAGAGGTCCTACAAAGAACTTGAGAGCAACCAAGAAGTTCTGAGGGTAGGGAGGCCTCTTTGGTGACAATGCACAAGCACTACTGAGATGAGACAATTTTTCCATTGATAGTGAAAATGAGAAGTCCCCATTTGCTCTTTTGCTATGCTCTTCTCACTAGTTTCCTGTGTGTTTGCTCCTCCTTCCCTTCCTCCTTCCCTTTGAGTCACCATCTCATCTTCCTTCCTGTTGGCCACCTCTTCTTACCATGACCAGAGCTGTCTACCCAGTAGTGCTCAGCAATGAAGTGGCTGTGGCCATTAATTCTAGATTGTCAACTTTAGAGGCAGTACCTATAAAACAATATCTTCAATCCAGTGAAATAATTTATTAACTCAATGAAACAACTGCTCCATTTAGAGACTTAATAATCAGATAGAGGCCGGGCTTGGTGGCTTAGTCTGTAATCCGGCGCTTTGGGAGGCCGAGGTTAGTGAATTGCCTGAGCCCGCGGGTTCAAGACCCGCCTGGGCAACTTGGCGAGACCTCATCTCTACAATAAATCAAAAAAAATTAGCCAGTCGTGGTAGCGTGCGCCTGTAGCTCCAGCTACTTGGAAGGCTGAGGCGGCAGGATTGCCGGAGCCCAGCAGACCGAGGCTGTGGTGGCCGGGGAGCGGCCACTGCACTCCAGTCTGGCAACTGAGTGAGACTCCAACCCCAAAAAAATAATAATAATAATAATAATAATCAGATAGAGAAGAAAGACACGTACATTAATACTGTTGTCAGTAACTGCAACACTAAGTGCCTATCATGGCACTGAAGAAAACGTCTTATAGATATTATCTTTAATTTTCACAGCACAGCACTCTTCAAGGTGGGCTTGATTATATCCATTTTAACAACGAATTAGTTGAGGCTAAGAGATTAGGGTTAAAAAAGATAGATATTGATTGTGCACTATGGAATGGAGTATTTGATTACTAACAGAAACTTTTAAGATAAAAATTTTAATATATTTATTTGAAGCTTTGAGGGTGATTGCCATAAAGAAAGAGAAAATTTTGATAATAGTTAAGATATAATTGGAACCCTGTAAACCACATTATTTGCATAAAAATCTTGGCGTATCTCATCCATCTCATTGCTTAAAAAACTGTATTATAGTCCATGAGGAGAAAGAGACAGAAGATAAGAAAGAGTCATAAAACAAAAGATCCGAAGATAACAGTAGTTGTAGTAGATGGTTAAAGTTCTTCCTGTGGAATTTTCCAATATAACCAACTTATTTTGGGTCCCACAGCTAGTGTTTGCCCTTGAAACCAGACTTGGAAGAATTGGAAATGAGTTACATATTCTCTATAAGCAGTACTAAAGTTTATTAATTACACCAATTATTAATTATTACTAACTGTGAGATTTGGGACATGTTGTTTAACTTTCTGAGACTTGTTTTCTTATTTAATATAGGAAACTATAATATGTATATATAATATTTTCTTATCTAATATAATAATTATCTCAATAAACTATAGCTATTATTATTGAAGTTTGCCTATTTATATCTTACTCAAGTCATGAGAAATATATCTTCATTCTTATATTTTCATGAAGTAGATATTTCATTTCTTTCAGAAAGTCTTAAAATTCCTTTATATTCAGCTATAGATTTGAAAGTGGCTCCCCCCCCCCCCCCCCCCCCCCA
>NW_007052220.1:187690-193404 GCF_000164805.1 Carlito syrichta | reverse complement strand
TGGCCCCCCCCCCCCCCCCCCCGGAAAATTTAAATCAATTCCTGATGTTTTACAAAATTATCATTCTGGCAATTAATATCAATGCCTGGCTTTCCACATCTCTTATTCTTGCACTCACTTTTCATGCCTCCTCTCTTTTCTCTTCCCTCCCACCCAATGGGTTTGCAGTGGTTTTCAAAATATTTAGGTATAAAAACATTCTATTGTTGTTATGTGCTCTGGTGGTGTGAAATCCATTTGTTCCAAAGAAAATCTTACGCAGGACTAATATATAAAATACACCAATGCAGATCTTTGAAATGAAGGGTGGGTGACTGCTCCCACCCCATCTTCACTTTGATTATTTTCCTCTGCATTTCAGGGGAACCCTAAGATATTTTCAAAGGAGACTTAGGATTTCAGTGAATGTATTTTAAGAACCCATGGTCCACATGGACGAGATAATAATATTAGTTCTGCCATTTCCCAGAGGTGTGTAGCTATGGTCCTGGCTTAGCTGGACGGGGAGCAGGATGGAGAGCCGGACGAGTGGAAAGACAGATTTCCCTGCAGTTCCCCTCAGGATTCACAAGAAGTGCTTGAGATAAAGCTCCCACACCTGGATTTGGCTGCAAGGGCACTAAACATCTATGAGGAACCAGTACATGCAATTCAATCAACCATATATCTGCATATATTTTGATACTTTGGTATGTTGACATCACCCCAATGGTCTAGCCTGCCTTAACAAATGCAGAGCACATTTTCCATCACTATGCGTTTGTACTCATGGCCTCCCCCTCCTAGAATAATCCTGATCCTTCCAATTCTGCCTTGACGTCTTACTCACCCCAAGATCTTCTTCATGAGCTCTTCCCCAGTTCCTAGGGCCAGAATTCTTCTTTTATGTGTTCATTTTTGCCTCCCTCCATTCTTCTATCTCCCTCACATTTCCATCTAGCCTGGGGCTGTGTCTCACACAGAGCAGACAGAAGCAAAACTCACTGACTCCAACTGGATACTGTGTTGATCAATCCTGGGTCAGCTGCCCCTGTGTTCTGCACTAAACCCTGCTTTATTAGACAGTAGTGCTCTCCTCTGTCAGACCAGGAAGAATCATTTCCAAAAAAAACCCAAACATTTTCATTTCTAACTTCCTTTCCTTTGGGTGTCAAACAGAAAGTGGGGAATATAGAATCAGTTTAGTTCTATAACAATCCTATTTTCCTCTTGATTTTGGGCTTCATCCAGAGTCTGTAAAATGTCTTCTTTGGGTAAGACAATTTTTATTTTCATTCTCAGTGAGTATAATGAACTACTGACTCACTATTGTTTCCCTTGAAAGTCAAGTTATCTGGCTTTGGTAATTCTTATTTATTCATGATCCAGCAGATTAAAAAACCCAATTATTTCCTGAGTAAAAACTTTATTTTGGATATTTTATCACTTCTTGCCTAAGTGGTTCCAGAACTGTTGTTTCAATCAAGGACAGTGCTCATAGAAACTATTTTAGTGGGACAAGTTTTATCTACAAATATTTATTGAGAACTATACCATGTCCAGTGCTGAGTATTAAGACAAATACAAAGATAAATACTATGTGCTAATGAACGAGACAGAGTCCTTGTCCTCAAGTAGCTAATCAAGTACAAGGCAAGAAATGCTGGCACATGACTAATTAGAAACATACTTTTGTTGTTTATATACAGTTTTGTGCTAGGAATTTGTGGCATCTTACAAAGAAACATACAATATGGAGAAAATAAAGACTTAAAAGTGAGGAAGAAAGATTAAGCAAAGGGAAAACAAGGTCAACTAGAGCCAAGATTGAGGCCAGTTCACAAAATATACCCTCTGGAGATTGCTGGAAACCAAGGGCCATCTGTCTTGATGTCCCCAGTGGATGGCATAGAGTTGACAATAATCAAAGGATGAAAAGGGCACTTCTTTCATTTTAGACTATGTAGCAATTCTATTAATGACACCAAAACCACATTTAGGGAATCCAAAATTTAAGGCTCCCTTCTTTGAACCAGACTACATTGAAAAGTTAGAACTTGGAGAACCTGCTGCCAGATATTTCAACTTGTTCTGGATGCGTTTTGTTTTAAGGAAGAGGATGAGGAGATATGTACTACAGTCTTATTGCCTGAGTCTAGAGGCTACTACTTTTCTAAAGTATTTCTCTTCGATTTTATCATTATTACATTTGATTTTGATGGGCAGAGTTTTTCTCCTTATGTTTATGGTTTTCATCTTTCCAACTGAACACACATGGAGAGAGCAGGAACCAGGTAATCTTCAAATTTGCAACTTATTTCTGCTTCTTGAGCATAAGGCACAATACCTTGGATATAGTGGGCACTTAATAGTGACTTATTAAATATTTATTCTTTGGTCATAAACAAAAGTTACCTCAGCTTGCATCAGGACTATATTGTGCAAATTACAATAATGTGCTACAAAGCCTTGTTTCCACTTGACAGCTAGCAGGATTCCAAAATCCAGTATGAAGAAAAGATGTATCGTTGTGTACCTGGGTGTCTGTCTTATCTATTTACCAACCAGAGCTCATTCTTTGACAGTCTGATCCTACACTTTTGTGATACCAAATTTGAAGTAGAGGTAGAGGAAATTAAGACAGGAGGGTTGGGAGGAAAGGAACTATGGCATACAAGTCAAGGACTAAGTGGAGTGGGAGGGAGAGTCGAGAGAGAAAGAAGTCTTTAAGCAGCCATGGGTGAAAAAGAATAAATGAGGCAGGGAAATCTTAAACAGCAATAACAGGGATTATAGATTGGATCTTTTTAAAAAAGTTCTATAAAGGAGATGAGTAAACTTACACATATGTTTTAAAACTATTATTAATTTTGCCTCCTGTCCCATGTTTGTCTAATGAGAAACCACATTAGTATTGGATTGCATGTGACCAGAGAATTATTCTGGTTACAAGTAGTTATTTTTACTTCAAAACACACATTATTTGTTACACCAGACATAATTACTTACTTAGTGAATTAGGAAATCATACAACCAGAAGAAGTAGAGCAAAACTCTTCATGTATTACTTTAATGTTTTTTTAAAAGTAACTTGAAAGCCTAAAAAGCAATAAATTTCATTAGTCATTTTAAAGAGCAATGAGAAAGTATTTTCACTTAACAAATTAGTAAATATTTTGGAAAGTATTGACGTGTGAAGTGAATTCTATTGCAAATTTTTAATTTCCAACAAAAAAATTTTAAATGCATACATTACTAGTGAGATTTTAAATTGAATCAGGATTTTTGAAAAATAATCTGGTAATGTATATTAAGAAACTTTTAAAACTATTTGTATTCTTTGGTAATTATCCTAAAGCAATAATCAAAGATGAAGACAGAATATGAAATATTATACAGCCATTAAGAATCAGGTTTTAATTAATATGTGAAGATAGTAAATAATCATAAGTATGTATACATGTATTTATGTATATTATATGACTTTAATTTTGTAAAAATATGCATACTCATACAGCCACATAGATAGACAAAAGACTAGAAGGAAATAGTCCAAATGTCAGGTTTTATTAGACTGTTAGAGTATGGGACAAGTTTCTCCTGCTTTTTAAAATAAAATTTGTATGGGTGGATATGGCTTTAATAATGTGACAAAAATAATCATTTGGGGGGAAAAAAAACCCTACTTCATAACCTAAGCCAGTCTCATTCATTTTGTTTAACAAAGAATTCTGTTAAATTTTCTACCAAAAAGAAAAAGAAAAAGAAAAACCTTGACACGTAGGCCTATCAGACAGATTTGTCATTGTCTCTTCAAAGAAGGAAGTCCTGTTTCAAATTCATCCTTAGCCCAAAGCAGCTAATTTGATTTTATCAGTCATCAGCAAAGTTCTTCCATTAAATAATTTATGAAATTTTTTTTAGCTCTATCCCTACAGGGCAAGATTCTGTACTTAATGGGAACCATCACACTGTAAGAGCTCATCCAACTTGTTGGCTTGAGAAGCCTTAAACCTGAAGAATTGAGTGGTCACCTCAAGCATGTTCACTTGTTCTGACAGCACTAGAGAGGAATGCAGAGATAGCAACAAGATGAAGAAATCATGGTGCACATGTGTTAGTCCTGGGAGAAGAAACCTGGCGAAAAGACCTCAGGATACAAGTGGCAAGAGTAGGTACAAAGATCATTCCACTATGAATTTCCATGGATGGGATGTTTTCATGAAACATTTTTAAACTGTCAGCACCACTCCAAGCTGCAGGACGTTTCTGGACCGGTCTCCTTCCCTCCGGCATCTGATGTCTGACAAAACTCTTGAGTATCTGTTTCACATTAACAGCATAACTCATCTCCAGTCTTATCCAAATCAGTCCTGGGCTTGCCCTTCTGCACCCTCTTCGCTTTGCTTTCCTTCTGTTGCTGGTATTAGGATGGAATTTAATTTGTTCATCATTAAAGGACTTTCCATCAATACATTTCTCAGGAAGTTCTGACACTTGATGGGTATTTCCCTGACAAAGTTTTGAGGATGAATCAGATGTAACTTGTCAGGTATTTTGAAAGCAAATGCCCTGGCAACAAGGGAGTTGCTATGAATGGTGTCTCAGTTTTGTTTCAGGATCCAGTGTGATTCTGAGACAGATAGTGCAAGCATTGAGCCATTTTACTTTTAGAAATATCATCTCAGTTTCATGTCAGTGAGTGTAATAACAATAAACATAGTATAAGGATGCCTTTAGAGTTACAAGGGCTACAGGTATTCAAGTAATGGTGTATAGTAAGAGAGACTGAGATGCTGGAGATGGTAGAAAGGAAAAGTGTTAGTGGATTCCATAATGAGTCATCTCTGGGGTTCATCTGCAGTCTGCTTTTTGTCCTTTCATCAGGAAATATAAAACTAAAGAGGGTGGGTGAAATCCATTGTCCCACGCCCTTTGTCTAGCTACGTGAGGCAGAGAGGGCAGGCCACAAACTCATGAGCAGCCTGCCTCTGCTACCCTGCCCAAAAGCCATGCTGTATGCAGAACATTCTGGATATAGATCCTGAAATACAGATCTTTTTATTATAGAAATTCTTAAATTACAGGCATCTTAGGCTGTTGCTCAAATTAACATCCCAGCTTCCCTTTGGCTTGGTCACTGGTGATGGGATATGCTCTATCTATTTTCATGCTCTAGCTGTAGAAGCTCAGCAACATTGACATTGTGCTCATCTCCACTCACTACAGCTTCATCTGGGTAGAGCAGGTCAGGGGCACATGTTGTCAGCCCCATTCATTCATTTGTTTAGGGTAGGAGTGAATGGGGTAGATGAAATTACCTTATTTTCTAAACTTCTTTTTAAACTTTACCTGTGCCATACATTTGGGCCAGGTAAATATGGGACTTGGGTTCCCCAGTGAGCTAAGCTTCCTCTCAGTGTTCCTCAAACACCCTCAGTTACTATGTCATTACCCCAAGGGAGCAGTGCTTTCTTACATACCAGTGAAGAATCTCTCTCTAGCTCTAGTGCATATCCAGGTTGATGGGTGCTTGTTAAAAGTGACGTGAAGTAGGGTGAGAGGATCTCACTTTTAACAAGGTTCCCTGGCAATTCTGCTGCAAGCAGTCTCTTTGATTCACTCTGTCAAGCATTGATGGTTAGAAAAGTGGTTTTTATTTATTTATTTTTTAATCAATATTTTTTATTATGATATTGTGAGGTACAGTTAAGGGTTAGGTATACAAATATGCT
>NW_007052220.1:185191-186667 GCF_000164805.1 Carlito syrichta | reverse complement strand
TGAGGGTATGTCCTTCATTTTCTAAGGTTCTTATGGTTTGGGGTTTTACATTTAGGTCTCTGATCCATTTAGAGTTCATTTTTGTGTATGGGGATAGATAGGGGTCCTGTTTCAATCTTCCGCATGTGGTCAGCCAGTTTTCCCAGCACCATTTACTGAATGGGTTCTCCTCTCCCCAGTGATAGGTGGTGAGGCTCTGTTGAAGATGAGTTGGTTGAGAAATTGAGGTTTTCCTTCTGGAATCTCAATTCTATTGAATTGGTCTATATGCCTGTTCCTGTACCAATACCAAGTTGTTTTGATTATTGTAGCTTTATAGTAAAGTTTGAAGTCTGGTAATGTGATACCATCTGCTTTGTTTTTTTTTTGCTGAGGATTGTTCTGGCTATTCTTGGTCGTTTGTATTTCCATATGAATTCCTGTGTGGTTTTTTCTAGGTCTGAGAAGAATGTTGCTGGTAATTTTATGGGTATTGCATTAAATCTGTAGATTGCCTTAGGTAAGATGGACATCTTCACAATGTTGATTCTTCCAATCCATGAGCATGGGATATTTTTCCACTTGTTTGTGTCATCTTTGATTTCTTTGAGCAGTGTTTTGTAATTTTCATTGTAAAGGTCTTTCACATCTCTGGTTAGGAAGATGCCAAGGTATTTCATTTTTTTGTGGCTATTGTGAATGGAATTGTGGTTTTTACTTGGGTTTCTGTTTGTTTATTATTGGTGTAAAGAAGTGCAATTGTCTTATGCACATTTATTTTATATCCTGAGACTTTGCCAAAGTCCTTTATCAGTGTAAGGAGGTTTTTGACAGATTCTCTTGTGTTTTCAAGATACATGGTCATGTCATCTGCAAAGAGAGAGAGCTTGACTTCCTCTTTTCCTATTTGGATACTCCTGATTGCCTTCTCTTCTCTGATTGCTCTAGGCAGGACTTCCAATACTATATTGAACAGGAGGGGTGAGAGTGGGCATCCTTGTCTTGTTCCAGTTTTCAGGGAAAATGGTTCCAGTTTTTGTCCATGTAGGAATAGGCTGGCTGTGGGTTTCTCGTAGATGGCTTTTACTATTTTGAGGTATGTTCCTCGTATGCCGAGATGTTCGAGGGTTTTTATCAAGAAGGGGTGCTGGATTTTATCAAAAGCTTTCTCTGCATCTAATGATATGATCATGTGGTTTTTGTTTTGACATCTGTTGATGTATTTAATTACATTTATGGTTTTACGAATGTTGAACCAGCCTTGCATGCCAGGAATGAAGCCTACTTGGTCATGATGGATGATTTTTGAGATGTGTTGTTGAATCTGGTTCGCTAGGATCTTGTTGAGAATTTTAGCATCTATGTTCATCAAAGATATTGGCCTGTAGTTCTCTTTCTTTGTTGGGTCTTTACCTGATTTGGGTATCAATGTGATGTTAGCTTCGTTAAATGATTTGGGGAGAGTTCCATCTTTCTCAATTGCCTGGAATACCTTCC
>NW_007052220.1:183873-184714 GCF_000164805.1 Carlito syrichta | reverse complement strand
AACCAGCTTTTTGTTTCATTGATTTTTTGTATTCTTTTTGTCTTCTATGTCCTCGATTTGGACTTTTATTTTGGTGATCTGGATTCCTCTGCTGAAATTGGGGTTTTTGTGGTCTTGCTTTTCCAGCTTCCTTAGGTAACTTGTTAGGCTGTTAATTTGTGATCCTTCCATTTTCTTCATGTGCATTTGTAGGGATATAAATTCTCCTCTTACTACAGCTTTCATGGCATCCCTGAGATTTTGGTAAGATGTTTCTTCATTTTCATTTGTTTCCAGGTATATTCTAATCTCTGTTTTGATTTCATCATTGACCCAGGAGTTGTTTAGCATCATGCTATTTAGTGTCCATGTCTTTGTGGGTTTTGGAGGTGTTGGTGTTAATTTTTATTTTTATTCCACTGTGGTCTGAGAAGGTGCATGGTAAAATTTCAGTCCTTTTAAATTTGCTTATGCTTGATTTATGGCCAAGTATGTGGTTGAACTTAGAGTACGTTCTATGTGGTGATGAGTAGAATGTGTATTCTGTGGTCTTTGGATGGAGGGTTATGTAGGTATCAATTAAGTACATTTGATCAAGAGTCACATTGAGGTTTCGGATCTCGTTGCTGATTTTTTGTCCTGATAATCTGTCTAGGGTTGTGAGTGGGGTATTAAAGTCCCCAGCTATGATGGTATTGGAGTTGATGTCTTTTTTTTAGTTTACCTAGGAGATGCTTTATGAAAGTCGTGCTCCTATGTTCAGTGCATGCAGTTTAAGATGGATATTTCTTGTTGATGGATTGAATCTTTTATCATTATGTAGTGGCCTTCTGTATCTTTTTAAATTTTTGATAGCTTAAAG
>NW_007052220.1:151059-183811 GCF_000164805.1 Carlito syrichta | reverse complement strand
TTGAAGGCAATAGATTGTTGCCTGGTGATATTTTATCCATATTGCCATTCTATGTCTTTTCAATGGTGCATTTAGTCCATTCACATTCAAACTAATTATGAAATGTGAGAGTCAACCCCTATCATAATGTCTTATAGAGTTGTCTTCCTGTTTGTGTGTGTCTTTCTTTTTGTTTAGAGTTGGAACACGTGTGTTTTTAATCTTTTGCCTGTACTCTTGTGAAGAACGTTGTTGTTCTTTTTTCCTTTTCTTCTGTGTTCAATACTTTCTTAAGTGTTTCTTGTAGAGGTGGTCTGGTGGCAGCGTAGGTTCTTAGGGATTGGATATCTGGGAAAGATTTCAATTCTCCCTCACTGATGAAGCTTAGCTTGACTGGGTAAGTTATTCTTGGTTGAAATTGTTTATCTTTTAGAACTTTGAAGATAGGGTTCCAAGCTCTCCTAGCCTGGAGGGTTTCTGTAGATAGATCTGCTGCTATTCTAATTGGTCTTCCCTGGTAGGTAGTCTGACCTTTTTCTCTTGCAGCCTTTAGGATTTTTTTCTTTTATACCTACTTTGTTTAGGTGAATTATTATGTGTCTGGTAGTTGGTCTTCTCATTTGTTGTCTTGCAGGGGTTCTCTGAATCTCTTGTGTTTGAATTTTTTCATCATTGATGAGATGAGGGAAGTTTTCTTGATTTCATGAAATGTTTGTTCCAGTGTGGCCTCTGTTTCTCTCTCTGCCTCAGTAAGGCCAATTACTCTTAGGTTTGGTCTCTTGAAGTAATCATTCATCTTTTGAAGGTTTTGTTCTGTCTTTTTGAGCTTCTTTTCTATGCTTTTGACATTTTGGGTTAGTTCTGTGTTTTGGTCTTCGAGCTCTGAGATTCTTTCTTCTGCTTGGCTAGTTCTGCTTCCCATGCTTATTAGTTTGCTATTTATTTCCATCACAATATTCTTTACTGCTGTTATTTCTGACATCCACTCCTTCCTATTTTCCTCTTTTCTCTCCTCAATTTTTTAATTCTCTCTATTAATGTCTTGATGTCTCAGTTTGTTGCATGAGACCAGTCATTCTGGGGGCTCTTCATTGTTTGTGTTCCAGAGTCTGTTTTCTCAGTGTCCGATTTCCCAGGGGTCTGTGTGAGACCTATATTCTTCTTTTGGTTTTTCTTCATTTGTGTGGTTTTTTCTCTCCCTACTTTTTCCTTCCCTCCACATTACTGTCTTCTTTAATTCTGTTATTCAGGGGTAGAGAGATTGCTTTTACTTCTGTTTGTTCAATCTCCTATTCTTCTTATGAATGCCCTCTTACTTTGTTCAATTCTAGAGTTGCACTATAGGTTGGGGTGGTCCTTTTTGCAGTTCTGAGATTTACTTAAGGGGGGAGATGTGGTTCAAAACCTATCTCCAGGTCCTGGTATCCACCGACAGGTGTATGGATAATCTGAGACCCACTTCCCACTGCCTTGGAATCTGTCCATGCAGTGGGGCTGTAGGTTTACTCCCTGAAATAAAATGAGGTTAGCAGAGGGAAGAGAATGGAGTGGACAGTGGGGGGAAGAAGGAGGTGGAGAGAGAGAGGAGTAAGGGGGGACACAGATGAGTGTATCAACAAATGGAGAGAGAGACCTAAACTGAAACAGATAAAAACAATAGACCACGGCTACAGACTATCCAATTCCCATACAAAAAAAATAAAAACATACAATGATGTTAACATATAAGCTAACCAACCACCTTATTGGTGTGCTGTTCCTCTATATAAAGATATGGTTTACAGAGAGGAGAAAAGAGAAGAAAAGGAAGAGAGAAAAAAGGAACCAAGCAATAGGAATAGAATCAAGTCATTAAACTAAGAGAACCAATCGAGCACACTCTGAGTCTTTTCGTTTAGGTCCAGTGTCCTTTCAGCTCTGATTTCTAGCTGTCTTTTCAAGCTGGTAAATTAGTTCACCGTTACAGTCCGTTGCCCCTGGCCTGCTGTGAAGGACAGTTCAGATCACCCTCAGTTCACCACTCAAATCTGGCCTGTGTCTGTTTTTCAAGCTTGTTTTTCCCTTTTTGGTGTTGTTACCTTGAATCGCCAGCAGGTGGTGCTATCTCAGTTGCCTGCCCCAGAGTGGGTGGGGCTGGAGAGGAGCCGGGCAGAGGCTGGAGATGGAAGCTTGCCTCAGGGCACACGGGAGGAGACCCACGGCCTGGCAGGACGTCAAGGTGGCAGCAGAGGTGGCAGCAATCCCAGCAGATCTTGCCTGCAGGGTCTTCAAGGACTAAAGTCGTGGATCACCTCAGGCATGGGTGGCACGATGCGCTGTGGCTGCCATGGAGGCTGCGGCGGCTGCTATGTCTGCAGCTGCAGTGGCTGTCCAGACCACTGTGATGCCACAGGGGTGGTGACGGCTGAGCTCCGTGTGAAGAGCAGGCTGCCGATGTTGGGATCCAAGCCCCCTGGGGGAGAGCCAGAGACCCTCTGCGTTCTCCTTTGCAGAGGGTCTCATAGACCAGGGTGCTCTGTCACCATCTTGCAGGAAGACTCAGGAAAGTGGTTTTTAGACCAAAGAGCAAAGGATTCATGTTCCACTAATCTGTTTTATTTCAAGAACACTTCTCCTGCTCATGTCTTGGGTGACTTTGTTCTATTCATATCTCAGTGATATTTTTTCTGTAATCACCACACACTGTAGCCCCAGGAATAAACTCATTGTGTTTCTTCCCATCTGCATATGGGCATTTCTTAACATTGACTCTTCCCTGCATTTTTTTTTTTACTATTACACTATACATTAAACATGAGAAAACTAGGATCAGAGAGTTCTGACCTCAAAAGTCAGTTCTTCTACTTTCTAATCACATGACTTGAGCCAGTTACTTAACCTCTTTCAGTCTCCTTGTCTGTAAAATGAGAATTAACAACATGATTTACCTCCTAGGACTGTAAAGAAATATAAAAGTCAGTCAATGATAATATTGGTTGAATGAATGAAAGTTTAGCATAGTGAAGAAGCCAATATGTTAATGAATTATTTTCAATATTCACACTTAATTCTATAGGTGTTTATTCAAGTGTTACTATGCTTATGCTTTTGAATCACCTGTTAGGGAAATGTTTTCATTTTCTTCCCAGACAAAAGTATCTTTAGTATTAACATTATGCTTTTGAATCACCTGTTAGGGAAATGTTTTCATTTTCTTCCCAGACAGAAGTATCTTTAGTATTAACATTCCCTCTTTGCCTTAATGTCTCTCTTTAGATTATTGTAGGTTGTTTCCATCTTCTCTTACAGCTTTTCCTTTAAAGTATTGTGCTAATATTTTACTTTTTCTTCCTCCCAATCTAGAACATTACAATGCTTGCCACAGGTGCTGGAAAGAGAACAGGAACCTTTAGTAAGCAAGTGACTGGCTGGCATGTACAGGGTATGTGCAGTCCTTTCAATAAAAAGGCACTCAGAGAGGACCTCCTAACCGGGAGGTAAATCAGCCACATTTCTGGGAAAGAAACAAATAGTTCCACTTAAACTCTAGTTGAATTTTCTCTCTCTCAGTTTCATATATATTGTCTGCCACTTTTGTTTTTGTTATCCTGAGCTTGTGTAACTTTCTCCCCCTTTTTTCACCTTTACCTTTTCTATTGATTTAAATTAATGTCGGTTAGTATTTCTTTGGGAAACACACACACACACACACACAAGCTTGCTGGGTTGGGAGGTTTTTTCAAGGCTTCTCTGCTCTAGTAAAATCCTACATATGTAGGTCCAGCAAACCAACATTATTTTTGCTGTAAAAACACCACGTGCATGTTCTGAGACATGAGTCCTCTGTGTAAGATCCCTTCACACATGTAAAAACAGCTGACATTTCAGCACTTCCATATAGTGAAAGCAAAAGGATCTGGTTCAGAAAGGTCAAGGCTATCCTACCAGGGCTGGGCAAGGCTTACCTTGACTTTTATCTCCAGCATGAACAATATGCTGGCGAGTGTTCTAAATTTAGACTTTGTCATACATAGTCTATTCCCAAAGATGTGCCTCAAATTTGAACCCCCTGAATGGAACAATGACTTTTTATTGCTATGTAGTAATATTACCACAAACTTAGTGGCTTAAAACAACATACGCTTATCACATTTTCTTGGGTCAGGAGTTCAGTCATGGCTTAACTGGGTCCTCTCCTAGAGTTTCACAAGATTTCAGTCAAGGTTTTGGCTGGGGTTGTGGTCTCATCTGAGGCTTGACTGGATAAGGATCCATTTCTAAGCTCACTTAGGTTGTTGGCAGAATTCAGTTCCTTGAATTTGTAGGACTACGGGTTTCTTGCTGGCTGTCATCAACTCTTAAAGACTGCCTCACAGTTCCTTGCTGCATGGGGCTCCCCAACATGGTCTCTTGACTTCTCAAAGTTAACAAGGATGAGAGGATGGAAGAGAGAGAGAAAAAGAGTGAGAGAGAAAGCAAGAGAGTGAGCAAAAGAGAGAGAGAGAGAGAAGATTAGAGGAGAGAAGAAGAGAGGAGAGGGGGAGGGAGGGAGAGAGAGAGAGAGAGAGAGAGAGAGAGAGAGAGAGAGAGAGAGAGAATAAATTGTATGGTAACAGAGCCAAGGAAGTGTTTAGGGAACAAAGGTTTTGGCCATTTTCTTGAATATCTGACTCTGAATCAGGGGGAACTTTGAGAATTTAGCCCATGCTGTCTAAAGTATATATCTGCTTTACAGATGAAAAGATACAATGTCTGGTTTACAGAGCTTTTGTGTTAAATAAATCAGTAAGGTAGCTGAAAGTCATATTTTAAATTGTATAAGAATATAGTAATTCAAGGCATTCTATTAGTAAAAGATTCAAATATTCTAGAGAAAGTTAAAGTTCTCTTGATGACTATCCCTAATTCCAGGTTTCTGAAGAGGTAAACATGGTGCTCAATGAGTTGTGTGTTTCTTTGACTTAAAAAATGTACACATTTATTCATAGATTACCATACACGTACTTAATAAATATATAAAACCAACATTACAAAGCAAGCTAAGTCATCCTCTGAATATGTTTTTCTGTACTTCCATTATTGAAGTCTGAGTTCATTAACTTAATAGCCCTTTAGATTAATCTTAGGTTTGCTTATGCTAATGTAGCATATTTCGTCTATTAGTAAAATACTAATTTAAGAATTCTTGTAAACTTCTAGGGGTCTGTCTTCAGGAAATAATTAGGAAAACAGCAACAATTTATGTAAGAAGATACTTACCAAAGCATTGTTTATAATGATGAAATATTGCAACAATGTAAATATCCAACAAAGAAATTAATCATTAAGTAACCATACAACCACAGAACTGAAATATTATAAAGCCATCAAAACTGCTTATCTATAAAATGTGTTTTAATGTGTGAGAATATGTTCATAATATAATGTCAAATATTAAAAGGAGCCTATAAAACATAAATCCTTTGTGATCTTATACAATTGTGTCTAAATAGAAGGGAAAAAGTCTAGAAGATCACATGTGTGAGTACTAATAGAGGTTTTATCTGGGTGATAGATTATTAGTAAATTTTGTTGTTGTTGTTGTTGTTGTTGTTGTTGTTGTTTTAGAAAGCAGGATTTATTGAGAGGACAGAAAATCTCCTACAATGGGAGGGGACCTGAAGGGGTTGCCCGGTAAATTTTGTTTTTAACTTTACACATTATTTTCCAAATGTTTCTAATAAACATGTAATAACTTTGTATTTTGTTTAGTCTTTTAAATCAAAGTAACAAATGCACATAGTTAAAAAGTCAAATAGCACCACAAAGCTTGAAGATAAAAGCAGTAATCCTCTGTAGCTCGCCTCCTCATTCTTGCATCCCTCTTCCCACAAAAATTATTTCTCCTGGTGTTCTAAATGACATAAATATACTGTCATTTCTTGATAGTTTCTTTAGTTTTTGATATTGCTTGGGTTTTTTTTAAGAATAGAAAAAGGTTTAGTTTTCCTTTCATCTCCACCCCATATTATATATGTAATTTATTCTCTCTCCAATTCTCCTATATAATGATAGATACTTCCTTGTGCTTATTTGTAAATTTTTCTATACCATAATTACTGTATAATAAATATGGAAATACAAAGTAGAATCACTACATCATAGGATATGTGAATTTTTAAATTTCATACAGGAAATGTATTCTTCAGTGCTTAATCAAAGTATATGTACATCACAGTGTCACAAAAGGTTTTTATAATATTCACAACTTTATGTTCTAACACCCTCCTCCAGTCAGTTTCTGACTCTCTCTTCTATGGAGGAAAAAAGAGGCCGAGCCAGTTCATAATTCTAATTCCACCACTCCCTAGCAGCAAGAGAGTCTCTGAACTTCATTTCTTCATGCACAAAATGGAAATAACATCTACTTCGCAGTGCAATTGAAGGATTTAATGAGATGCATTTAGCACAGTGCCAGGCAAATAGTTAAAAATTACTAACCCCCTTGCCTTAATTATTAATGCTCTACATTTGGAGATAATAAAATTAACATGTATGGTTCACAGATGCAACTTAAATCCACACCAAAACTGTAATTGGGATCTGCAGTGGTCCTTACCAGACCTAAGTCTACACGTGGAAATCTAGATATTCACCATAGGTCAGCTAAAACCCATTCCCACCCATCTCCCAAGGAACAGGCCCTGGGCAAGTCCCTTTAGAGTGAACATCCCACTTTGCATGATCTAGCACCCTCCTGCCCCTGGAGGGGTTTAGTATTATTCCCCTTTAACCCTGATAGAGCTTTAGATCTAGAATAGGGGCCCATGGTAAGGGAGACTAGCTTCTATTATGAAATTCCTTGATCTGTCTCATTATCCAACCGTTTTTATGAAATTTTATGGCATAAAATGACAATTAGCTAAATAATTATTGCTTATTTGATTGTATCACAACTCAAATAACAATTATTGATTTAGCACATGCTATTTTAAAAGTACTCTTCTGACAGGCTCTCAGGAGGAGACAATCTCTTCATAAAGAATGATCTTTGCTGGCAAAGAGCTTGTAAGGATACAAAGTGTTAAAAACTAGGTTCATAACAAGCAGACAAAACAATGAGGTTTTATGTCTAAGTGCCTAATGAATGTATGAGACAGTGATAGGTATTAGGGCCACAAATGGGTGGTTGTGTGTGGGGGGGTGAGAAATGACTACTCTGGTGAGAATGTCTGTGTGTCTGAACTCTCTATGAGGACAATGCAGAACAATGAAAGAGCCTTGGCTTTGGAACCAGGTAGACGATGAGTTGAACTTGATTTCTCCTGTCTGACCTTGGGCTACTTTTACAGTCTCCATTTACTCACAGTACTCTCCTGACAGTTGAGTGTGTAGGACATTCAGCATGTACTATAAAAATGTTTTAGTGCTATCATGGCTTGGTAAATGTAAGTTTCCCTTCCTTCCTCTTCCCTCCTCATCCTTTCTTTTTCTTCTTTCCCCTCTTCATGATATTGAATGGCATGCAGATTTAACTGCATGGTCTTCTGAGGAGCACTCATTGCTTTACCTCTGGCTGGCTGTCCCATGCCACTGGCAGGGGAGGAAGTGGAGAGAGGATGGTGGAAACTTGCCTTTGTTTATTGCTCATACCTCTGCATTTTTCCCTTGATCTTGTTATACCAGAATGTTCACATGAGGTCTGGAAAAAAAGCCAGGTCAAATTAAAGCAATTTCTATAGGAGTTCTAGGCAAAGTCACAGGTCAGGATGCATATGGAAGACTTGACTTGATTATATCCTGTATTCTAGAATGGCTATTGGTAGTTCTCGGTCTAACAAACCCAGTGGGATAACCTGACTATTTCTATTGGGTATTTTAGAAGGTAATTTAAAAATAAATAATTTGGTAATCGAAGCTGAGTCCCAACTCGATATACTTAAAGACTTGTTATACATGATTTATTGGGAAAAAATGTATTGAGTATTTGCTGTATGTCAGGCATTGTGTGTGGGGTGGGAGACTCTTGTCCATGCTCTGTACTCCTCCCTAACTCCATTTTCAAATTCCATAGTCATGCCTCCTTCTACTGCAGTGGTAACAATTTATATTATAGTTTATAAAATAATAATATTTATTGAGGTTTTATGGTATTCCAGATACAATGTCAAATGCCTTGTCTACTTAACAGACATTGTCACATTTAATTCACATGTAAACCCTTTGAGGTAGGTACTTACATTGTCTCCATCTTAACAGATGCAGAAACCGAGGTGGAGAGAGGTTAAGTGACTTGTCCACAGCCACACAGGTAGAAAGCAATGATGTCAAGATGGGGTCCAGGAAATCTGCCTCCTGTCTGTGCCTGTAACAACCACCTGATTCTCTTCTGTGTCATAAAGACAGCGTCAGGTTCCTATTTCCCTTCAGCACTGAAATTATGAGAATACTATTTAACTTTAGGGGTTCTTATCTTTTTCTAGGTTCTACTTGAGAGCCACATCTCTCAGAATCCTATTTGCCTCTGCATGTGGCAGCCAGCTCTGCCCAGTTTGCCTCTCCTGTCCTACCTACTACCTCCTCCCAAGTGTGAACCCTGTCCCCTCTCTCATTTTCCTGAAGCACAATTTAGACCTGACCATGTGATTTAATAAAAGATTACTAAAGTATTTGGAAAACAGAAGGAGATTAAGATGCACACAATAGAACCCCTAAACAGGCTTCCTACAAGCAATGTGGAAAAGGCCAGCTCACCTCAGCTATTGGGAAGTGCCTCTACACTGGGCCCTCATTCTGTTAAAACCTATATCAATCTCACCACAAAATCTTCTCCTAAAAGGAAGCATAATCTGTATCTATGACTCCGTCTCCAAAGAAAGTTTGACGTTATTATGCAGAGCCCTGTGGCCCCATGTGGTCTCCAAATATCCCACATCAGAAATGGCTGTTTCTTTTTGTAGAATCAAAATATCCTTTAACAATTATCCATGTTCCTTCCTGCCCCAAAGATTAGTTTAAGCCTACTCTCTCTGGGCTTACAGGGATCCAGCTTGAAGCTTTAAAATGGCCATTACCCCATTTCTAACCATTAAACTTTGAAAAATATCAGGGCTTAGTCTCACTCAGGACACCTGGTTTTACAGTCATGAAATGTTTTATAGTTTCAAAAACCATTTCCCGTTCACAGTTTCCTCGTACCTGAGAGATGAGCTGTTATACCTGGGAGAACATTTAGAACCTTCTCATGCCCCCATACCATAAGATGCTAAGCTCAGAGTACAGGCCTGGGCCTGACCATGTTTCCCTATGTTCATGGGTATTTTCCTGGACTCTTTTCCCAACTTTAGTTATTTCTCCTTCAAATCTCCTTGCTAAACTGATGTTAGACTGCATTTTGGTAACTGAAGGGGAATTGCATTCTTAATAAAAACCATGATGGTTCTTTATACAAGATTTCCAGGAACTGACCAACATTCTTTTGCTAATAAACTTCTTGACCACAATGGGTTCTGTGTAGGTGTGTGCATTTTTAAACAATGAACTGGCAGTTCTAAATGGTTTTAAACCAAATTCCACACAAGCAAGCATAGTTTTACACCCCTAGATAACTTGGTAGTTTGCCCTCTGTGCTTTGTGTAAAGCAGAAAGGCATTCAGAACCTCAAGCTTACAGTGTTTTGATACGTCAACCTCACATAGAAGCATCATGATTAGAAATCACTCCAGTTCCTCTTGATCCTTTACCTTCCTTTCAAGGTAAAAAGAGGGAGAAAAGGAGGAGGAAACTCATCACTGTTGATCCATCGATCTGTGTCAAGGCATGCAAGCAGAAAGTTCAGGCTTGTCTTACTGCTGTGTGTGAGATATAATGAAATCTGAAGTGTTAACTTAGATAGGATTAGATGTCATGTGTGAGCCCATCATCCATTCATGAAGAAAATCGTGGCCCATTTAGATATGTCCCCAGCAGGTACATACATTTTTCTCAGGTCAAAAGTCACAGTCTTTTGTAAAGATCTTTTTTTTTTTCTTCTTAAAAGAGGGTCTAACCTTAAAAAAAAATGAAACAGAAGCCATGCAAACAAAAAACTAGTAATAGCTTACTCTATGGTCCCAGCTCCATTAATCTGTGAGACAGTATGAAGATGAGGGCATGTTTTGCTTCACTATTCATATACAGGCTACTATATTATCTTCATGATGAATCCAGCTTTAATAGATTTGTCCATGTCCATGGAGCCTGTCGCTGTCTCTAATTGCCTTTGATGATCCAAGATCACAGGGCATCTCATTTTCAACCTTCACATTATCTTCCATTTGGTATAAGAGGAATAGATACAGTCTTTGGGGATTAGCAGCATAATAAAGTTTCCAAAGAGAATGTGAGTGAACACACACACACACACACACACACACACACAGAACAAAATGATTCCCCCCAACCAATGGAATGACATCTTGGTTTAATGTTACCCATGTAGAAAAACAGGAAAGAAATTAATGGATGAATTTATTATCACAGTTATTATCAAGTAACCACAAGCTAGGTCTTGTTTCATGACCAGCACTAAATCTACACTTGGCAGGATTTCATCACCAATGGGAAATCTGACAAGCAGGCAGAGAAACCAATAGGATTTTTAAATGTTTTTTGAATTATCCTTTCCATATTCAAAACGAGTTTATCAAAAACACAGCAAATCTTATCTTCTCTGCAAACTTGTACTCACAACTTATTTCTCATACACGTGGTAAATGAGCAAAGTATGCTCTAAATTTGCTGACCTTTAATAAAGATAAATTCCCCAGGGAGTTGGGAATCAGTTTTCCTTTTAAAATCCACTCCTGGATTTCTTCTAGCCTGGATTCCAAACTAGGTGCGTCTCACATTTACATGCAATCGTATGGGAGGGCCCCTAATCAAGAAAATAAATCAAATAAGGAAGTCTTGTATCTGTATAGAGGAGTCTTGAATTAGCATAATGACACACTGGTTAAAAAAAGAAAACACATTTTTCCTAATTTTCTTCTTTTTCTTTCAGTATATATATATTTTTCCCCCAGTAAAGTCTGGCTGAAAGATCTCCTTACACATTAAGTGAATCCAGGGGGGAATTAGTCTGGCTGGAATGTTTGCTGGAGTTTTGATAATGAAACTACTGCTGTGGGTGTGTTTTGTAAATTTCATGTTGGGGTCTTCCAACTTGCAACAAGCAAAGTCACCTGAAGAAAGAACTACAGTGCTAGTGAAGCTGAGAAAGCGAAGGGCCCCCAAAAGGACTGAGAGCTCAAAATGCGCAAGGTATATTTGCATTCGTTGTTTATTTGAGTTTCACGTCAATTCTCTGATGTCGATGCCACAGGGATCATTCTCCATGTTTTACAAGGGAAGAAACTACCAGAAAGATGGGGGAAGGAGTGGTATGCTTCACACTGACTATATACCAGTGGTGACAGGTCATAGTTAGGACCTTGGTCTTGCTTCATAGAGGCTTCAGACACACACACAGGAGGTCTTTGGGATCCAACAAGAAGGAACACTCATCTGTCTAATTCATCTCGGCATCCCTAGCTTTTAGTCTGGAATGGTTGCTAAGAAAGCAACTGCTAAAGGTATGAAAGCACCAGCAAATCGCCAAGAGGAGAATGAACCCATTATGGCCATGTTGCACCACATTCTCAGGTCTCTCCTCAACCTACAGCAGTCCAACCCATCGTCACCCACATGGCCAGTTTCAGGAAAGCCTGACGTGTTATGGTCTTTGTCATAAGACACGGGCCTGCTGTTTTGAAACTTTCTCCCACAGAGTCCAATTCTCAGGCTTCAGGCATCTGCTCGTTCACGTGCGCTATATGTGAACCAACAGTGACATGGACCAAGCTGGAAGCTGCAATACTCATTAGCAGTTTCTTCCACAGCATTTGCATTCAGCCAAACAGAAGTGCTAACACACATTTGCACCTCAGTGGCTACAGGTTCATCAGTTAAAAGTCAGCAGGAAGTATCAGACAAGGATTAATGTATTATGGACTCTAAACAAACAAACAAAAAAATTCAGATTTCACGAGCCTCCAGGATGGAAGAAACAATAACTGTGCTCTGTTCTTATTTGTTGCTCAACAATATATCCTGTGTGGTCCTATTTCTTGAAAGGGGCACAGGTCAGATACTCTAGAAACTGAACCGTGTGCAGTCGATACTGTATGTGGCTAGACTTTTCCTTGTTGATATATTTCACATGGCAGGATAGAAGTTTGAAGGTCTTGACTTAATGCTGGTTCCATTTTCATTTAGTATATTGCTAACCCCATTACCTACAGGTAATGCTATTAGGTAATGAACCATATGTCTAAGGTGGGTTGTACAAATAAAGAAAGAGAGCTATCTGAGATGAACTAGTCCCACACTTAAATACCAACTGAAACAATCCATTCCTTTTTGTAACCTCTAGACCACAGTCAAAGTTTTTCTCAAGAAGTGTCTTATAACTAAGATTATTTTAAATAGACATGTCTTTGCTCAGCAGTTTAAAGATTTGGCTATACCACCCAAGCATGCTCATGCCCCAAATTCCAAGCATGAGCTAAGAATATTATAGCACACACAAACCTCTGCTGTGCCCACTGTTAGAATTTTAAGTCCCAGGTTAAGACTAGGTCTCTAGCTGAGTACAAATTTCAGTGGGATTTGGAAAAATCCTTTAAATAGATTTTTATTGGTTTTTAAGAACAGGGTTATTTTGTGTTAATAATGGGCATACATTAGGCTTTAGATAATTGCTTTATGTAACTTAGAGTTTTGGCTTTCAGCTAAATAAACACTCTGTGTGTTCACAGGTGTATTGTCCTCAAGGGCACTCTGCTTTTAAGGGTGGCAGCTGTTGCCAAGGTGTTGCTGATACAGTTCTGCATATAATTTATTGGAAACAGGTGCTGGCTCATGATGAAGATAGACAGGAAACTAAAGCAGACAACATGTTTAACCACCATTAAAAAAAAGTTCAGGTTCAGAGAGACAATGTGTCTGAGATGTTTGGGGGATGTTGCCAGCATCCCAGCACAAATTTAAAAACTCCTGCAGATCACCATAAGGAAGAAATTGTACATGAATT
The DNA here is from genome assembly GCF_000164805.1 of Carlito syrichta. Taxonomy (NCBI): domain Eukaryota; kingdom Metazoa; phylum Chordata; class Mammalia; order Primates; family Tarsiidae; genus Carlito; species Carlito syrichta. The sequence goes on along the minus strand of NW_007052220.1, from coordinate 170,763 downwards.
TCAAGTAGCCCAGCCTCATGAGTGCCTGACGCTATGCTGCCAGATTTCATTGATTACATGAGAAATTTTTAGCATGTGTAAGGCTAACAAAAAATTATAAAATACTTTCCTAAGCTAATTGTTAAAAATTACTTTCAAATGAGGTAATAACCGTTAGTTTTCAATGATCTGGACAGTGGATTATGCTATAATGTGTTTTCTTTATGCTCAGAGTATTTGCTTCAGAGTCTGTCTATGGATCCTTTGGTGCGGGGGAGGACCCAGGATTAGTGGTGCAGGTTGGGGCAGTGAGACAGGAGACATGATGTGGAAACAAGAAGCCAGGATGCTCACCCTCTCCCTGTGGGTGTTGCTGTACTAGGGAGCTGATCAACAGACCCTGGGGATGGTTGTCATGTTCAGTGCTTTCTGGCATTGAGTGGAAATGGGTTGGAGCCTCCTCTCATTGACTCCTCAGTCCAATCCCTTACTACCCAGTAAAAACCTATGAGACCTATCAGCTCATACTCTGCGAGACATTCCTCTCTCTGAACAGGCATCTGTATATTTTCCAAACTAATCTCAAGTCTAATCGGCGTGTGGTGTAATACACATGTGCAATAAATATGCATATTAAATACAGCCGAAAAAGAAGTTGTTAAGAGTGCGTGCGCAGTTTTTCAACCTCAAAAACCTAAATATCTTGGCCATTTACATGTTTAAGAAATACCCAAAGGCATTAGACCACATTATGGACTAATGGCCTGCCAAATTTCATTTTTGGGAAAAGAATCCGTGTTTGAGTTATAACACACGACTGTAAAAAAAAGCAACTGAAACAACAAAATTTGGTTAAAAACAATTTTGACCCCCAGGCTCAGACCCCGTGTACCAAAAATGTTGACAAAACTTTATACCGACACCAGCGGGCATGCACAGTTTAATACCTGCTTTATGTAAAAAATCATCGACAATTTAATGCTTGCATTAATTTGAAAGAATTTTATGCAGTAGGTAGAAACTTTTACATTACCATTCCTAATCTCTACCAGTCGTCTTGTTCCCTTCTCAAAGGGAAAGTGACTGACAGGGCTGAAAAAAACAAATCTGCTGAAGGGCCAGGGCAGCTCCTTTTATCACCCTTCCAATAGCCCCATGCTGGCGTAAAAGGCAGGACCAGTCTGCAAAGCTGCTCAGAGCATTCAGTGGAGGTTTAGCATAGGAAAGCAAATAGCTGATGTAAAAATAAACCTTTTATTTTAAAAAAAAATTTTATAAGGCCCCTTTATTTAGAGGGGGACTCACTCAAATAAATACACCGTTAACAAACTTATATAATGAATAATAATATATACTGTAGCAAGTGATGAAATGGAATCCCACAAAACAAGTGCTGAAACCTGATGATTGATTATCAAACCTATAGGATAAATAAACCTTCTCCAATTAATAGTTAGGCTTGGGGATGAGTTTCTATAGAAATGCCCCACAAGGAAAAATACCAATTGCAGAGGTTCAGGGAGAGTCAAATTCTGAATTTAGCAGGACTAGGCTTAAACATAACACTCTTTCCAGTGTAGTTATGAGTTTGGAGGTCATAATGAGATGAGTCCAACTTACTGATGGAGAAATGTGCTTTCTCCATCTGAGCTAATGGATTACCCGGACCATTTGGGACCCACGTGTCTAACTATCAGAAGAAGCTATTTTTAATTTATTAAGAAGGGAATTGAGAACCAACCTGGTTTCCTTGAATGTGTTTCTTGCCAACAAATGAATGAAAGCACCCATTCAGAGATTTTTTATTTTCTAGTTTTGGTTTGCATCCTTATTCTTCTTTCTGAGTCAATGCATATAGCCCGGTCAAAAGCTTCCTATTGATTTTGGAAGGGAGCTGACTTCACGTTTGTAGCTAGCCATGCTCTGATGTCTGGGCAGCAGAGTTATGGGGAATAACGACTAACCAGCAATCCCAGATGGGCAGCTGCACGCCTACAACTCTCCCTGCACATCATTTAGCAGGGTCTTCATTTTGAAGCAATGGAGGAAATGTCTGTCCAGTGTCCCATGAAAGCTGCTTTGTGTGTGTGTTTCATACCTGATCTTGAAATAGGGAAGTTTCCACTGAAACGACCATACCTATTAGACTTATGCTGTGAATATCAGGGAGGATAAACCTTACTTATTTGTTGATTCATTCATTCATCTGTCCATCCTCCCATCCATCCATCCAGCCAGCCATTCTAATTGTGTACTATCTGTTTTTCTTCTTTTAAGGACACCCCTAATTCGATTCTCTTTCAGGGTAGTGTATGAAGCATATGTTTGACATCTTAGAATCTTGTTGGCACTTGAAAGGACTGCCCCTCACAGGGTTAGTTAATTCCTATGGATAGTAAATGTTACCCCTGGGAGGACATCTTCCATAAGCAGACCAACCTAACTCGAATACCCCCTTTATCAGGCTCTCACAGGGCTCTCAAACTTGTCTTTATCACCCCAGGGCCAGGTACCAGAAAACTAAGGGACAGCTCACCTGCCCCGGAACCCACCCAAATTATTCAAACCAGCCAATCCTAAATCTGCTTTGCCTACCTTATACATTCCTTCCTGTGAAAAATACAATCGAGATTTTTACCCACCTTTTCCCCTAGCTCCTTCTGCCTCTCAAAAAACCCTGGCGATTCTCGTGTATTCCTATGTGGTGTGACATCTCCCCTTGTCTTAAGAACTATGAGTAACAAATTCTCTTTTCAGTGGCAGTTCACCCCAGATCTGTTGGTCTCATCATAACAATAGTAATAAAACCTACATTTAAAAATAGGTGAAGCCGGGCTCGGTGGCTCAGCCTGTAATCCCACGCCTTTGGGAGGCTGAGGTGAGTGGATTGTCTGAGCCTGTGGGTTCGAGACCCCCCTGGGCAGCGAGACCTCATCTCTACAATAAATCAAAAAATCAGCCGGGCGTGGCAGCGCATGCCTGTAATTCCAGCTACTCGGAAGGCTGAGGCGGAAGGATTGCCAGAGCCCAGCAAGTGAGGCTGTGGTGGCCGGGAGTGGCCACTGCATTCCAGTCTGGGCGACCGCGTGAGACTCCAACTCAAAAAAAATAAAAATAAAAATAAATAAAAATAGGTGAAATAAATATATTTTCCTTCAGAGTCTCAAAGCAATTCCAGTAAAATAGAAGTAACCCTGAGACTGGAGGTCAAGAAACCTAGTTCTGACCACACCACATGAATAATGAAGTGGTTTTGGACAAACCATTTGATCTTGTTAAGGTTAAAATTTCACTTCTATCAATATAGACAGCTCCTATTTTTCTGGATTGTTATGAAAGTCACATGGGTTTGTGTATATGAGTTACCCAAGCATGTGGTAGCGGTAGGAAGAGAGTTAAATCTCTTATCACTCCCTCAAGCATCTTGTCCTTCCTTAAGTTTTATAAGCCTCGCTATGGGACACTTCCCCTGTGGGTAATTCCCCCTGAATTGGTGGAGACCATAGGGAGATTCATTTTCAAGTTCAGTATGAGAAATAAAGTGAAGGGTAGTCACTGAGAGCATAAAAAACAGAGTCAGATTTCTTGAGGTGAATGCACCACTCACTGGCTGGGTGGTCATAGGAAAATTACTATTCTTCTCTGTGCCTTGGCTTCTTGATCTGTAAAATGGGAAAGAGTCCCTTCTTTATGGAATTGTTTAGAAGACAAAGTGAGTAATACACTTAGAAAATAGTGGATGTCCTTTGAATGTGAACAAGTAGGAACAGGAGGCAGTGTGGCGTAGAAACAGCACTACAGGGAGATTTCCACAGACTCATTCCTGCGTGTCTCAGGATTGTAAATCTAAAGACACCATTGTAACACCCTCCTACTGTTGATAAGATGCCATTTCTCTGGTCACCTCTCTTCTGACCTGTTTTAACCAGACTACTTTTGACCTAGACATGACACAACTCTTAGCTAAATCTCAAATAAGAACTCAGATATTATGTGTTGATAGAACTGCAAACCAAAAACAATTTTACTATTATGAATGAAATTTTTACCACCAGAATCAAATCCTGTAGGTTTATGAAATGAGTATACTGGACTATCTGAATACATTGCAAATAAAACAATTTTTATTTTATCTGCTTTCAACTTAGGCCACTTTGAGCCACCAGACTTAAGTGTCCTTCAAGTCAATCTGAGATGGGCTTCTTAATTGCCTACTGCTTAATTCTTTTTCTCCTCAGGAAACTTTCTCCTAATGGGTGTTTTCAAAGTATGATGGACAAGAATGATAAATGATTCTCATAAATACTGAAATAATAACTAACAGATAAATGTGTCAATGGGAACATAGCAGAAGTACATAGGCTGCAGAGTCAGTCTCATCCGCACTTGAATTTATTCAAGTCTAGTTCTTGAGCAGAACATTCTCATTCTCTGTTTGTTCATCATGAGAAAGGGACAAGTTGACCTTGCAGGGTTATAAACACTGGTGACATAGTAACAGCAACCATGACAGTTAACATCTGTGGAGCCCTTACCACTGTACAGGTAGTATACTAATTCATTTTAATCCATACGAGCAGCCCTACAAGGTGACTCTTACGATCATACTTGATAGTTATATATACTGAGGCATAGAGAAGTAAAGTGAGCATGAAGCCAGGATTTGAATCCTATGTCCTTAACCGTTGTATTATGTGGTCTCACAGGAATATTTTCTCAGTGTTATCCATGCACATTTTTCTTGATTCCAGGTTGTTTTGAGGCCAGATTGTTTTCTGGGGTAAGGAGTGTCAAGACCCCTCTCACGGCTCAACTGCCCACCCACCCTCACTGCCAAGCCCCTTCTGTCACCAGCTCATATCTCTCAGAACACAGCACTCCCTCTACTGCCAAATCCAGGCTTCGAGAGCTGGTAAAAGTGGGGGAGTCCGAAAGGCCAGGGTGGGGGACAGGCCGCCTAGAGAAGGGGCCCAAGGAAACTTGGAAGCAAAGTCCGAAGGAGACAATCAGTCAGCAAGTATTTATTTAGTGCTAGGCAGCTTGGGGGATACAGAGAATTATAAGACGCCATCCGGTCCTTGGCTGGATTTCTGGCAAGATTCCCCCGTGTAAGAACCAGTCCCAGAGCCCAGCCCATGGAAGGCTGCCATGGCTTGTGAGATGGGCTGCCCAGCCTGTGTGTGGAGGAGCAGGGAGAGGCGGGTAGGAAAAGGAGTGGGGAACAGACATGCCGAGCCCATGCCCCAGCAATACCACAGGCCACAAGTGAGCCACATCGTCATTCTGAACCTGGTGTCCACAGATGTGCAATGAGAATAATACCAGTATTTGTCCAGGTATAGACATTGACCAGCTGGTGCGTGGAAAGTGTTTACTTCAGGATCTGGCACATGGGTATGCCAGGTTCTTATTATGAGGCATTGATCTTGTTAGACAGTAGAAGGAGGTGTGTTCTGGAAGTCCTTTGTGTCTGGCTTCAAATCCTTTTGACCACCTTTTATCTTAGTTACTGCTGTGGCAGCCACCCACCACAGGTATCCTCTTGCACATGCTGTGCTGGGGCTGCCCTGGGGCTGCCCTGACATGTGTGTTGTGGGGAACTCCTGCAAATACCCTTCATGGACCTGGGAGTGGGAGGGAGTTTACGCCTATGAGCAACCTTTGACCAGCAGGAAAGAGAGCTGGTGGACACATATCCCCTTCCTCTGTCCTTCAGGCAGATAATTCTGAGGTCCCCATTGCACTCTCTCGAGTCCTCCTACCTGTTTCCTGGGACTACTCTCCAGAATGAAACATGCAGTCTCAGGTTCCTCTTTGCATGTATGTGGAGAGAGTTTCTCCAGGCAAAAACATGGTGTAGCAAAATGTCTAAGAGTTCCGTCAGACTTGGATTGGAACCCAAGCTTTCCCAGCCACTGGCTGTGTGACAGAAACCTTACCAAATGTCTCCAAACCTATGTATCACTATCAGTAAAATAGAGATAATTTCTGGAATAGACCTCAGGCCATTGTTTTGATGATTGAAGGAAATAATACAAAGAATGGGCTTAGTCTGTGCCTGGTGCCCAGAGCTGGGTTCTTCAGAAGCAAAACCTGAGACTAGGGTTTGTGTGAAAGAGATTCGTTGGGAGATGATTCCAGTGAAAGCCAGAGGGAAGTGGGAGAAGTAATATATCAAGTTACACCAAGGGTGACTTTGGCTGAATCCCCCAGGGAGCTCTGGAAACAATATGGGGGACACACACCAGAAGGAGGTAACTGGTTATGGGCTTTCCCCTGGGGGAATATACATTCCCAGACACCTTGGGTCTTAGCATATTTAGGCAATATAGGCTCTAGTAGGCAGAGGGTGGCCTCTGTTAAAGAGACTCAGGTCAGGCTGTTGGGAGTGAATGCACACTAGCAGCTATGCCAAGAAAATGATGGAGGGAGATAACAGGCCCTAAGGAGATATGGGTGGGGCACTCATCCATCAGCCACTGTATATTAGTGTTGTTGTTATGGATATTATCCCTTTTTAAACATCAGCCACTGTATATTTGTGCTGTTGTTATGGTTATTATCCTTTATTTTTAAAGAGTCGTCTAGAGTAAGAGAATAGCAAGGCTCTAGAGCGTTCAAAGCACCAGTATCCTCAACCCCCTTGGGCCCCTCCTTCCTGGACCTCACCTTCACTAAAGTTAATGTGGTGATGACCTCTCTTTTGAAGATCAGCCTCCTGCCATAGGCCTCCTGCCATTTGCAACTCAAGGATTTCCCAGTATCCTAAGGGACTGAGCTTGGCAGCTCTGAGGATGGCAGCAGTAATGTGCATGCTCTCTCTCTCTTTGGGAAGGGTCACATGCCCAAGATCCTCTCCAGGTCTCTGATGGAGACTGAACTGGAGGTTGGGGAGCAAGAGACACAGCATGGGCACCAGACTGGAGGTGGAGCTGATTGGAGTCTTTCAGGTGAGTGGAGGTGAGGATCTCCACACAGGAGAGGGTGAGTGGCAGAGTGGCAGGTGGGTGGTTTGGAAGTTATCTGGTGTTGGCTCGGATGTGGGGAGGTGAAGCAGAAGGAGACCTTGAGGATCCCTAGTCATGCTTCCCACTTGGGCAAGTAGTGGCAACATTTACTGGGAAAGCAGAAGAGTTAGTGGTGAAAGACAAGGCCAGCTGGGGCCTCTTCTATTTGAAATCTAAGAGAGAGTGTCATTAGGTTGAAGATTCTCTGAGTCTGTAGCTCAGGAAAGGAAACTTGGTGGAACTAAGGATTGGAGTTCTACTAAAAAGAAGCCGAGCCAGGACCTACCATCATGGCTGGCCCACCGGTGGGGACTTGCAGGATAGGTACATGGGAGAGACACCTCCAGTTTCTGGCTCGTAGTGGAGAACACAGGCTTGCTCTCAAGCTGCTTCTGCCCATGTCCTTTCCTTAATCCTAATGCTCTAGCAATTCAATTTTTAAGATATTTTGTTGAAAGGTCATCCTTTTTGGAGAATGTGCTGGCAAAGAAGGGTTGCCTATTACTTTCCTGACTCCTTGGCTTTTCCCACCCCAACTTCTGCTCTGACACTGCTGGGACAACAGTCCTTTTGGGGGTCTTTCTGACAAAGAGAACCCAGGTACTGTTTCCTTCAGCTCTATCATGCCTCTCTTGCAGTCCTCCTGGCCTTATCCCCTCCCCATCAGAGCAGACACATCCCTGTCAAGGGAAATGCACTCTGGAGACTATCTTGCAGAAGCTCACTTAGCTGAAGCAGAATGATTGCAGGAGCCACAGAGGCTCAGCTGGGTGGGCCCCTTTCTCCCTTCCTGGAGAGGAATCGTTAGCTCCTGGTTCATCAGCCCAAATCTCCTCCCTGCCTTGAGACAGTCTCAGAGCTAACCCTCCCCTCAGTTGGGTCCTGGCACAGATCTCTCACTCTTAGGTGTCTGCCACAGATCTCTCTCTAGGATGAGGATACTGATGACCTTAAAGGGGCTAGGATCTCAGAGGGGAATGTGATGAGCTGTTTTGTTCATCAGAGCCAGGCTGGCACAGAGAGTCCCTGGTGGTCAAGGCTGGGTCTTGTCAACAGACATGTGAAAGGGACACTTTACCCAGGCTTGGGGATCAGTAAAATTCTCCTGAAGGAAGTGATGTCCCCCTTGAGTCTTGAACAGGTGAGTAAAATTACTCAGATTCAGAGAGGCCAGGAACAAAAGACCATTCCAGGGAAAGAAAATTACATAATCCAGGCCCAGAGGACAGAGAGAAAGCGGCCCATTCAGGGGTTTCCTTTGGTAGAAGCATGAATTCACAAAGAAGAATAGACTGTGGATTCATAAAGAATAATAATACGTGTCCGAGGAAAAGAAGCCAGGCCAGGTCATGCAGAGCCATTGTAGCAGGAAGGCAAGTGCTGGGGAGGGAGGATGGGTGCTGGCAAAGCTGGGATGCCAGATTTGAAAGGTTTTGAGCAAGAAAATAATCGTATTGCATTTGAACTTTAAAAGATAGTATTGGCCACCCAGTGGGGAATGGACTGAGAAGGCTCACTTTTGAAAACAGAGCAATGGGCAGGGGGTGGGGGGAGGCAGTTGTGATGTCCAAGTGATGGATGGGTATGGACTCACCAGGTTAGTGGATGGGGATGAAGAGAGGTGGGTGGATTTCAAAACAATTCAGGAGCTTGAAGGGATTGAATCAAGTGACTGAAGAGACGTGAGAGGCATGTTAGAGGGAGGACTCAAGGTCGTCACTGAAGAATTTTGAGTTGGACAACTATGAGGAGTGGAATCAATCCCTGCAATAGAAGATCAGGAAGCAGGTAGTGGAGGAAGGCATGGTCTCAATTCTCTACTGGCCAGTCTAATTAGCCATCTGATCCACGTGCCTTATGGATAGCCCATTGTCACTTGAGTAAATGGATCTGCAGTTTGCAGCTTGCCCTCACGCTGCTCCCTTCCCAGTCCTTTCATCAGTCTTGGTGCTCCTGACCGTGCTGTGTTTAAAACATTTTGCTGAAAGGGCTGGAGAGAAATTTGTGATATTCCCTCATCCTCGTCACTCAAGACTCACAGACCCAGCTTCCGATTGCCAGCACCTGCATGGCCTTGCATGATGCTTTTCTCCTGCTGGGAATTAGCATATTCCAGGAGCAATGCTTAACTGCTGACTGAAGGTAGTTCTGTTTAAATATTAAACACCCCAGCTCCCTCCCCCTTGGGTGGCATTGCTCTGAATGGTGGAGAACACCAGCTCCCAGACATCTCCCCAGGATTAACACTTCTCAGTCATTAGGGTAGTTGACTTATAATGTACCCTTTATTGACCATCTTCCCTTCCTGTCTCACTTCACCACATCCTCATCTTCATGTCCTACTCAGGTCTGTTTTGGAACTAATTCAAACCATGATATCAGCACATGGATGAGAACAACTGTAAGAGAGAGTGAGGTTTTCCAGTGGAGTGTGTAGAGAAAAAGGAGAGAAGTCTTGAACAGGAGAAAATGATGGGGGTAGTCTGAAAGACTCCTTGAAAGGAAACTGAGAAGGCACAGTCAAGGAAGTGGGTGAAGAGGGTCTCAAGAATGAGAGTGGGCAGTACTGTCAGATTACACCAAGCCAGGCAAACGTGAGCTAAGAATCACCCCACTGCGATGGACATTGTGGAGGTCACCAATGAACTTGGTGAGAGCAGTGTCAGAAAAGCCATGCAGAAGAATCCAAGTTGAAGTGAATTGAGGGAAGCAAGATAATAGATGCCATCCTCCCACCACTCACCAAATCCTTCTCCTCTTTGAGCCCAGATGGAACTCCCCTTGTGCTCCCCAGTTCATTGTGCTCTTCCATCACAGAGCCTTTGCACATTCTTGTCCCTCTGCCCGAAATGGTTTCTTGCCCTGTTCTTCTCCCTGAACTCCAACACACGTTCATGTAGTGAACGCCTTCAGATTATTTAGGATTCCTCTGATGTCCAAGACCTGATTAGCTTCTTTCATTACTCCCTTAAAGCCATAACTTTTATTAAACTCACTTAGCTTGTAGCTATACTTTCCTCCATCTCACTCTTTGGCCATCCTGCCTACTCGATTTTAAGCTCTGCTTTGCTCACTATTGTAACATACCCCAGTGTCTTGCCTGGTGCTTTCTGACCATATAAATTCAATAAATATCAATGGAATGGGTGAGCCCTTCTCCTGGTGACTTCCCTACTCTTGACACTTTGGATCTTGAATTGAAATAGGGCTTCTCAGCAATATAAACCATCCCACTTCCTTATCCTTTTAATTAAAATCATACCCAAAGCCTGTACTACTTCACTCCCCAGTTTCTCTGTTTGGTTACATGTGTATTTTATTCCTGGTTTCTAGCATGTTTAGGTCTACCTGTCCTCAGGTAGTATTATGAAGCTTTTGGGTACTCTTATTAGCTTTAGATATGAATAATCAAAACCAACCCACTGGTTAGCTGTCAGAGCCTGAGGAAACTTTAATTACAGAAAACATGGATATCATGGGAGATGTTTCTAAGCTTTTCAAACTGTGAGTCCCATCTGGAAAATTTCAAAAAGGTTGGCCATGTGGTGCGCTCCATGTTATATAACCCATGTTTAACACTCCTGCTTATGTTCCCAGATGCTCTACAAAAAAAAAAATAATAATAAAATAAAATAAAATAAAATAATTTAAGACACTTTTACCACACTGTATTTGTGGAGCCCATTATAGGAAACCTCAGAATGTTCATATTTATGTGCAAATCCAATATGTGAACCTTTGCTTTGCTTTGCTTTCTGAACACTCACGTGGAAATAGGGTCTTGAGTTCTCTGAAGATTCCTTTAGTCTTTGACCTGCCCCAACGTCAGGTGGTAATTGCCACTTTAAAACACTGAGATTAGTGCAGTAAAAGAGATTTATGAATATTAATTCTTTTTATAGCAGGTCATAATGGGAACTGGAGAACAAACAGAGTATGGTTTCATTCCAACGCTTTGCTGCAAACAAGAATGGGGTTGCGTGTTGTGGAAAATATTAGTTGGAGATGCTGGTTTGAAAACCAATTTGTTGAGAATGGCTTTGACCATAACACACCAGACACCCTGAATTTGTGGAGAGTCTGTTCTGTAGAGTAAGGATCACAAATTTTATAGTTGTCATGTTGTTCACAGTCAGCAGCATTATCCAAAGAATTTTAAAAATATATTCTTGAGACACAAAGCACAAAACACCCAAGAGGAAGGAGGAGTCCTTTCAAACTTTTTAGTGTTGTAGCTTACAATGTCAAGCTTTCTCACTGGCTAGTCACTTCTCTACAAGCCCAGTATAGCCTTCATCCTTGCCCTTTCCCCAGAATGTTGTTTTCAGAAGTCATTGGGTGCTAAAATTCAGTAGCATCTCCTGCCATCTTTGCAGTATTCTGCCATCCTTGACTCTTTCTTCCCTGATATTCTCTCATCCCTTGGTGTCAGCAAGAAAAATCCTGGCTATTAAGAGGGCAGGCTGGATTCATCCAGGTTAGCTGGGTTCCAATCTCAGCTCTACTCTTTAGGAGTGGTGTGATTTGGTGCAAGTTAACTACCCTCATTGTTCTCATCTGTAAAATGGGGGCAACAATAGGACACACCTTGTGAGGAGGTTGTGGAGAGTGAAGGACTTAATGTACATAAAGTACTTGGAATAGTGCCTGCTATATAGTAACTGCACAGTCAACATTTCTATTGTTTAATTAATAATATTGCAGGGTCACCTGCTAACTTTGCTTATGGGTATTCTTTTGAGAGCCAGTGTTTAATTTTGACGCCTGAGTTGAGCCATTGATTTCTCTTTTTAGAGTTTATGTTTTGGAGATTTGATTAAGAGATACTTTCCTATTCCAAAGTCATAAAGATATTGTCTACATTTTCTTCACTAATTCTATTCTTTTAACTTCCACATTTAATTCTTATTCCATATAGAGCTTATTTTTATTTGGAGTGAGGCAGCAATTTAATTTTAATTTTCCATAGAGTGAGGCTATTTACCAAATAATGAGTTGTTTTTCCCACTGATCTGTGTTTTTGTATCTGTAATATGCCAGTTCCCAGAAGTCTATGTGGGTGCTCTAATCTGCTCCCTAGGTTTATTGTCCTGCTCCTATTTGTTTTCCATACTATCTTATTACTACTGCTTTTTAATACAACTTAATATCTGGCAAGAAGAATCTTTTTGTTCTTATTTTTAAAAACATTCCTTGTTATCCATAGGTTTTTATCCATATACATCAGAATTCATTTTCCAAAAATGACTTGAATTTTAATTAGAATTGCATTCATTTTCAACTGACTTTGGGACACATTGACATCATTCTAATGTTAAATTAGCCCAACCCTGGGCATGATTTTATATAGGCCTTTTTTCATGTCCTATAATAAAATGTAAATTTTAAAATAAAGATCATGTGTAGTCTTTATTATATTAGATAATAGGCAATTCATAGTTTTAGTTGCTATGGGAAATTTACTGATATTCTTACTATACTTTCTAATAGGAATTTACTATAGTAAGTCCATATTATCGGTTTTTTTGTTTCTGGCAAGCTTGCTGAACTCCCCTATTAATTCTTATATTTTTTTCCTGATTCTCATGGATTTCTATATAATGAATAGTTCATCTTTTCCTTTTCAATTCAGCATTTTTTTTTATATTATCCTATTGCTTTTCCAAATATTTTTAATAGTAATTGTTATAGTGGTAATTCTTGTCTTGGTCCTGACCTAAAGGGAAATGCTTCTAAAATTTCTTCATTAAAATGATGTTTTCAATGAAATTTAAGAGATAAGCTTTATCAGATTAAGGAAATTCTTTTATATTCCCAGTTTTCTAGGAGTTTTTTTTTTTTCCCCAGAATGGATGTTGACTTTATCATACATTTTCTCTATTATTGTTGCAACCCTAAAGTCTTTTAGTTTATTAAAAATTTTAAAAATTATGTTGCTAGCTTTTTGAATTTTGAACCATCCTTAAATCATGTTCATTTTAATACAGTTTCAGAAATAAATAGGTAATATTTTATTTAAGATTTCTAGAACCAAGTTCAGAAGGTAAATGGAATATTGTATTAATTTTGCCATATATTCTTTCATCTGGTTTGGCTATTAAAATTATGCTAGCCTCACAAATGAGCTGCCCAGACTTTCCTCACAGCTGACAGGTATGAGATAATTGCATATTCCTTGCTTCATTTGCAAAACCCTCTATGCTTGTCGTGTTTGGGATGGAAGTGAGTTGATTATAGCTCAATTTCTTTAAAAAATACAGATTTATGCACATTTAAACATTTTGATACTTTTAAATAAACATATTCATTTTTTCTAGATTTTCAAATTTATTGGCCTATGGTTGATATTTTTTAATTTGTCCCCGTTTTTTATTCTGTATTTTATTGATTTCATCTTTCTTTTTCCCTATTTTTTTGAAAGAAAAAAGTACTAGTTATTTATTAATCTTCTAAAAAGTTTGATTTTTGTACAGTTAAGATCCTTATTTGTTCATTGTTAAATTCTTGTTCATAAATATGCTTTTATCTTCATATTGTCATCTTATTTGGGGGGATGTTGCTCTGTTATCCTTTTTCTACTACCTTTAAATGATTACTTAGCTTATTAATATTTTCAGAATGTATTCAAAGCTACAAATTGTCAGCTAGGAACTGTGTTAGCTACATCCAGCAAATGTTGACAGAAATGGTTTTCATTCTCATTAAGCTATAAGTATTTTGTAATTCCTCCTTTTGTTTTCTATTTCATCCAAGGTCTACCTGCTCGTAGATTTTGTTTTGTTTCACTTTTTCCAGTTTTAAACACTTAAGTCTTTTTCAGCTAACTCAATTTTATTAATTTCAAATTTTATTTTATTGGAGGCAGACACAATTGTCTGATATTGAACCTTAGAATTATACTGAGACTTTCTTTGTGTCTGTAATATGTGATCTTTTTTTTTTTTTTGACTGAGCAGTTTATTTTAGAACAAAACTGTGTATTCCAGTGCTTGGGTGCAAAGTTCTATATAAATTTATGTGTAGAATTATTTTATTGTCATTTTTGACATTTTAGTTTACTTTTATTGAATTTGGGATACCCATTTCTGAGAGCAATTATTTAAATATCCAACAATTTTTACTTCTCTTTTTCTCTCATTTCTGTCATCTGTTGCTTGTATTATGCTCTCAAAATTATGATTGCTTATGGAGTATTTTTAAGTTTAAATGCAACATCTCTCTTTATTCCCTGTAATTTTGTTGCTCTTATATATCATCAATGCTCTTTTTATTCTTATTTGTGTGGAGTATCTTCTGTCCTCTATTTTTCTTGATTCTCTGTCCTTTTATTTGAAGTGTTTCTTTTTCAAACAAGCTAGGTCTTGTTTTCCTTTCTACTTTAATTAAATCTGAGAATCTCTGTCTTTTGATCAGTGGGTTTAATTTATTTTATGTGTATTCATTGCAGTGTTGAATAAATTGAGATATATGTCTGTCATCTAACATTATAATTTCTAAATTTATCATTTATTCTTATTTTAAAGACTATTTCCTACTGTTCATTAGACAACTTTTTTTGAGAGATATTAATTCTATTTTTATTTTTCTATTGGTAAGCTTCAAACTTTTTAGAACCCATACTTTCATTTATTTTTTCTTACAATGCTTGAAACTTATAAATATTTATGTGTTCTCCTTTTACAAGTGGCTAATATCCTCTCATCTACTTTAGTCTCCCTCAATTACCATTTTCATAATAAGAAATTGCAACTGAAGAATCTTGTTAATTTTGAATTTGGAGGGCACAATATTTCCCTTAGGACTCATCTAAATATACAGGAGAAAAGATATTTTCTTTAATCTCCACAGCTGAATCATCTATGCATCTGGTTAATAAAATTTTCTATGAGGAAAAGTTAGAAAATTTACATAAATTGTTTAGATCAACTCCTGGATTCTAGTAAGTTTTCTCATGGTTGGTTTTTGGTCTCAAGCAACCTGTATGACATTTAAGAGCATAAGATGATAGAACTCAAAGTTCCCTTGGACGACAAATAATAAGAAGCTTCCAACCTGATGATTTACTCTAAATACTGCAAAATTATATGTGAAACTATGTGTACGTGCTATCCATTTGGGTATGCATACAACATTTTTCTGAAAAGTGTGGCTTAAATCAAAATTTTATTGGGCTCAATAACCCAAAAAAGATTCTGATTTAACCCATCCACCTTCATTTTAAAGATTCTAAACTGAAATAAATAAATAAATAAATAAATAAATAATGAAATTTATCTAAGATCACACAACGGGTTGTTGGCAGAGCTTAGAAGTGCACACTGCTAGACTTTTTAGGTCCAGAAGAGTAGTAACTGGCCATTTCAGAATTGAATCTTAAGGATCTACCATGGAGCTGAGAAAAAGTAAACTCTCAATATATACTGGTTGAAGGAAGGAATATTCAAATGAAAGAATACCACCAAAATCAGGTTGTAGCTGAGCTACTTAAATTCTAGGATGCAACTTACATCTCAGCACTGAAAACTTCCCTTTTAAAATTAGTCATCAAAACTCATTAAAAAAATTAAGATTAAAGTAAGTCCTTTGTTGCATGCTAAAAGAAAAATTAGGCACATAACATTTAAATTTGCAAAATCATTTTACAGCTAAGTTTTTATTCAACTTGGTTTTGTTTTTTTCTCTGGTTTTTCCAACTTAGTTTGACTGTCTCCATTGAAGTGACCCATCCATTTGGCTAAGCAAATATTTATTAAAAAGTTAAAAAAAAAAAACCCCAAACACAAAAACACTGGACACTCCTAGGGGAATGGGGGAGGGAGGAGAGTAGGGAGCAGGTGACAAAACAAAGTATACTTGGTTCATTACAGGGGTAGTGAGGGCTTTTTAGAAGCCCAAAATGTAGCTGCATGCAGCTTACGTAGTTGATTCTCACTTGTACACCACATTCTTATAATAAAATAAAAATTTTTTTTAAATGACAGAGAAGCACCAATTTTAAGGGGATCTTTACAGAACCACCCTCTCTTCCACTCTCTCCCCCCAAAATAAAGTTCTTTAAAAAAAGGACTTCCACTTTAAAGGAAATAGAGTAAACATATTTTTCACTATTTCTCCTATTAAGTACAAATACAAACTGTGAACATTACACATAAAATAAGCATAAAGTGATGACAAGAAGACAAACTAATTACTGGTGCTGGGACTCAAGAAATAATACTGTAGTGAGTTCCCTGTTGTTTTGTTTTGTTTATTTGTTTGTTTGTCTCATATGTCCCAGAGTTGAAGAAGCCAGCAACATGAAAACATCAATAGTCACAGATAAAAATAAAATCCCAAACAAAAACTTGTTTTTCTTACCAAGATACCATAAAAGGGACAGCCAGCCTAGCAAGACAGAATATTTTTAGACAATAACTGGGTTCTACTCTAGCCAAACATCACAGAAAAAAGAGAGACTTGCTAGAACCTCACTTATGCAAAAACTGAGTGGGGACCCTCGATGTTTTCTAAGATGTTACAAGGCACCTCGAAACCCCTGCTGGTGTGATGTCAGAGAAGACTGAGTAGGGAGCAGAACTCCTGACAATGATGCTTTCCATCTTCCTTGCCATGATAATATCACTAGAGGTCACATGGGGAGCAGCAATGAGGCAATCCTACCCCTGCAATCAGGGTGGCATCAACAGAGTTCTAGTGGTGAGTCAAAGCTTCCACATATTCCCAGCAGTAACAAGGAGATCTTATTTCTTCAGGTGTCAACACTAGCCAACTAAGAAACCTGGACTTCTATTCCCACCTGACACTGACAAGGCATAGGCTTCCTGCTTCTGTTGAAGTGCTATCCCAGAAAACCAGCTAAAATAGAAGGTTTAAAAAAAATCCCAAATCACATAATATAATACCCCATATTTCCTTATTAAAAAACGATTATTCAGTATCCTAAGAACTGAGAAAATCTCAACTAGAATGAAAAAAAGACAATCAATGGATAACAACAGATCTAATAAGTCTCAATATGGCAGAGGTTTAAAAATTATCTTACAAGGATTTTAAAGCAGTTATAATAAAAATTCTTCAAAGAGAAATTACAAATGTTGCTGAAACAAATTTTAAAAAATAAAATGAGAAGCCTCAGTGAAGAAATAGATGTCTCAGAAAAAATATATAGACTATAAAGAAAAACTAAATGGAATCTGTGGAACAGAAAATACAATAACTGAAATTTTAAGACAACAACAAATTTCATAGTTGGACTTGATAGCAGAATAGCACAGCAGAGAGAATAAGCAAACTTGAGAATAGAACAATAGAAATTACCCAATCTGAACAATAGAAAGAAAATAGTCTTAAAATAAATTAACAGGCCCTCAAAACCTGGTAGATTACAACCAAAAATCTAACATTTGTGTCATCAGAGTCCCAGAACAAAAGAAAAATAGAGCAAAGCAGAAAAAGTACTCCAAGACATGATGACTGATAACTTCCTAATTGGCATAACATATATGCCTACAGATTAAAGAAACTGAGAGATACCCACACAGGATGAACCTAAAAATATCCAAACCAACACAAATCAAACTTCTGAAAATAAAGGCAAAGAAACATTATAAAAGTTGCAAGAAAGATACAACATCTTACCTATAAAAATTATGTAAATGACTGTGGATTTCTCATCAGAAACTATAGAGAAGCTAAGGAAGTGGCACAACATCTTACAAGTCCTCAAAGGAAATAATTGTCAACCTAGAATTCTGTGTCCAGCAAAAAACAAAAACAAAAAAAACCCAAAAACTCTTTTAGGAATGAAAAGAAATCATAATATTTTCATAAAAAGAAAAAATTAAGAGAATTTTTTCACCAGGAAACTTACCCTGAAATGATGACTAAAGGAAGTTCTCTAGAAAGAAAGGAAGGGATAAAAGATAAAATTTCAGAACAATAAGAAAAAAGAAAGAACAATAGAAAGAGTAAAAATTGGGTAAATACGATTCATTTTCCTTCTCCCTTTAGATTTATGAATTATGATTGAGAGAAGTAAAAATTCTGAAACAATTCAATTTGTTCTAAAAGTGTATATAAGAAATATTTTAAACAATTATTTTATATTAAGAAAATTTTGAAAATAAGCAATGTGAAGCAGCTAGAGTGTGTTTTACCTATGGAGTAAACCAAGACAGAGAGCGCTTCCTCATCACCGAAGAGGAAAAAGACCAGAAACATGCCCACAACTCATCAAAAAAGTGATAGTGACCACACAGTGCCAGAAACATAAAAATCCATCAACCTGGGCTGGAACTAGTCAAACTCTCACCTGGATCACAGACCACCATAGCCTCCGGATGCGGTGGGTAAAGTGAGTGAAGGGAATTAAAAAGTTCTGTGCTCTTGCCATGGACTTGGATGGTCTGCTGAGCCTTGCAGAACTCCAGTACCTCACAGGAAACTACCTTGCCTTCAGCCGTACTCTGAAGAACCCAGTGTGGAGTGGTGCAGTGCCAACCACCATATCCTAGGAGCTCAACCCTTGCACAGCAGCTTTCTAGTCAGTCTGTGAGATGATGGGCCCCAAGTGCAAACTTCACAAAGGAAGACTGTTCCTGGATGTGGTGGGTTGCTTTGAAAACATGTGAGAACATCTGAGGCCCCGAGGCTAGCTGCACTTTGACATTCAAAAGACAAACAGCCTGAGGCTGAGGTTGGAGCCAGGTGAGACACATTGCCATAGCAACCTCTCACTCCTGTGTAAACTCTTCTGTGCCCACCCTGCATAACAGCATTACTCCAGTGGCCTGGGACTCTCTCTAATTTCCACTGGGGTAGCCAAGAGGGCAAACTTCCAGGGTGCTTGAGCTACTTTCCCCTGCATTCCCATCTAAGACTCAAAACAGAGAACTTGATAATCCCCAGAGCCCCACCTCCTGCCTAGATTGGGTGGGCATTTCCTTGGAGAAACAGTTGCAAAGGATAAGCCCCACAGTCACCATCACAGCTGGCTTTCTCCCACCAGTGCCACTTCCTGGCCAGAGGTCAACAGCACAGCTCACCATATGGGATATAATACCTCAGCTTTAGGGGAGGCCTGATCCCAGATCCCAGCTAACATCTCATTCCAAGTCACTCTGGCCACTCAGGATGCCATGAGTCAGTGCAGGTACCCAACACAGGACTGCTATATCTGGCAATTGTGAAACTCACCATACCAAGGTTATATGTAACCAAGGGAACCCTACAGTGCCTACCTCAGCTTCCTGCCAATCTCAAATAAGAAGAAATAGTCTATCCAAATGAGAAGGAACCAGAAAAATAATTCCAACATATGAAAAAGATTTCTCCAACACCCCCAAGAGACCAAATTAACTCTTTAACAGTATATCCTAACCAAAATGAAATCTCTAAAATTCCAGACATGGAATTCAAAAGGTTGATTCTAAAATTGATCAATGAGCTTCAAGAAAAAATTGAATGCCAAAATAAATTTAAAGAAATAATTTGGGACATGGATGCAATATTCTCCAAAAAAATAGACACCTTAAAAAAAACAAGCTGGGCTGGGCTTGGTGGCTCAGCCTGTATTCCCAGTGCTTTGGGAGACCGAGGTGAGTGGATTGCCTGAGCCTGCGGGTTCGAGACCCACCTCGGCAACTTGGTGAGACCTCATCTCTACAATAAATCAAAAATTAGCCAGGCGTGCCTGTAGTTCCAGCTACTTGGAAGGCTG